>NW_013666468.1:56255-85910 GCF_000517525.1 Limulus polyphemus
CGTCTGTATAATTTAGCATAATTAGCTGTTTGTTTAAGTAAACAATCACGTCTGTATAACTTAGCATAATTAGCTGTTTGTTTAACGAAACAATCACGTCTGTATAGTCTAGAATAATTAGCTGTTTGTAGTAACCAATCACGTCTGTATAACCTAGCATAATTAGTTGTTTGTTTAAGTAAACAGTCCCGTCTCTATAATCTAGCATAATTAGCTGTTTGTTTAAGTAAACAATCACGTCCGTATAACTTAGCATAATTAGCTGTTTGTTTAACGAAACAATCACGTCTGTATAATCTAGCATAAATAGTTGTTTATTTAAGTAAACAGTCACGTCTCTATAATATAGCATAATTAGCTGTATATTTAACTAAAGAATCACTTGTATAATCTAGGATCATTACAAATTTGTTTAACAAAACAGTCACGTATATAAGTTAGCACGATAGATGTTTGTTTAACTAAACAGTCACGAATCACGAATACGTGTACTATCTAGCCTATACATGGTTATAGTTATTTAATAAAAACAACAAACGTTTGTAAGTAAACTTGATAAATCGGATAAACAGAGTAAACTTTAATGAAAGTACAACGTTTCACCAGGTTAACCTGGCATCATCAGGTACGTTAACTACAATGAATGAATTGAGACTACAAATATATATAATAATACAGCGCAAGGGTACATTGAACTTTGATTGAGTAAATTTAACAGTAAGGTATGATATTTCCGGAAGGTGTTTATTGATAGGGCTTGACTTCTTGAGGATCAATGTCCGTAATCAACAAAATAGTAGATTATAAGTACTCTTTCAAAAATATCAAAATATTATAACAACAAAATTTATAAATTAAATACCGTAACTTGAAAATTGTAAATAGAGGTAAAGTAATTCACATAAAATAATATAAAAACCTTTTTGAACATCAACATAGTTAAGTTAAAGTTAGAATAGATACAACTGTGTGCCAGAATACTTATTTATTTTAGGCATAAACTGTTTTATAAGCAAGGCTTCCTTAATTTTATGACGGTCTATATTTTTTTACTCTGCTAAGAATTTTAACGTTATCAAGATGAAATGAATGACCATATTTAGACATATGTTCATGGACACGAGAAGGCGGTTTGTAATGTTCTTTAACTTGGGTGGATACTTGACTGTAGGTTTCTCCAATGTAAGTTTCGTCGCAATTTTCACACTTTATATGGTATATGGAACAGGATGTATCAGTATCTTTGTTGTTGTTTTTTTGATAAAATTGGACCTAATTTTCTGTCGGGAAAAAACACCAATTGTACCGGTAAATTAATATATTTTTTCACAATTGTTTTTCCAATACATTCTGATGCAATGTGAAATCTTTGAGATAAAGGAAATTATGCAATAAATGGGATGTTCCTCTATAACTGACCTGACGTGGGCTTCAGATGTTTTCTTTTCTAGCATTGAGATGAGCTTATTTACGGATTGTAGCGGGAAATCGTTCTGGACTGTTAATTCATTTTATTATAGTTATTCATTGTAGTTGACGTACGTACTGGTAGCTGGATTGTTTTGGATTATTCAACAAAAAGAATAATGCAAAGAACAGTTCATGTATTGATAACTAAAGCATTTTATTTCTTGAACTTCAATAACTACAAGTTAGCTTTACTAATTTTCACTAATAGCCTAACTTCACAGTAGACACTAATATACGAATTGCATTTACTATCTTTTGTACTTACGATACTTCTCTTATCTTTATTTCTTTATTGCAACATAAATTCAATAATCACAGTGCTGAATTAACTGATTAATAAGCTCAATCAAATAACATCTCTTTACTTCAGGTTCAATATAACTTAGTAATAGACTCAATAATTATTAATCATTGTAACAGACTCACTCGCTAATTGTAGCTTATTTTTGTTTTATACTGCTTAAATCGTTTCCTAAACATTCAAGAAAGTTCTAGTCATAAGCCACGCTCTCATTACATGACGTCAAATCTCCCTCTGGCAAATAATAAAAGAAACACCTAAATTAAAATAACTTTGCCTGCAACAATATCATTGCTTTATAACGCATTATAATTGGATGTCCAAGTATTTCGATACCTGCATCGTTTTTTGTTCCAGTGTATGTATTTATAATTTTGCTAATGTAACCCAATTGAGAAACCAGTTAATATATTTGTTGCATAAAAAGTTTGTTTGAAAGAGTCATTTCATTCTTTAATCAGATTATGTCACATTAACAGTGACGAAACTTTGCTTATTGTGTTGTATTTTTAAATCCATTTTGAAGCAGTTTATGCACACACACACACACACATATATTGAAACAAAGTGTTGTTGTGATAAACTACAACGTTATACAGCATGTGGAGGAATCACCATCATTCCTGCCTGTGTTTGGAAATTGTTGATGTTTATATTATAGTTACAGTACAGCGTCAACCGTCATGACTATAAATGTTGCGCTATTGTTGCTGAAAATCATGTTATCGTTTAACCTACTTGTATTGGAATGGGCTTTATATTCTAAGATATTGTTTAATCATATTCATGATGTTATCGCTATATAAAATTGTTGGATACGTGATTTAACGCTAGACTGAAGCTTTTAGAAAATCGTTAGTTGTTATGACATTCATCACGTCAATATTTTGAAGTGACATCGTACAGGTTTAAATACAGTCGTTAAGCGCTGTTTTCTAAATAGGTGTGCTGAGCTGTATGACTGTTACATGTTAATGTACCTTTAATTTTGCGGTTTAAGTAAGATTACAGATACATGTTATTGCGTCGTTAGTTAAGCGGAACAAGGCGATATCGTTACCTTATGACACTGTTGACTACATAGAGCCAGGCAATATAAATGGTCCAAACTTCAGTATCAATGGTTCTGTGGAACCATCAATGTCACTAGTCTATGCTGTAGTATCGATGTTTTTATTCATTCAGCCAGGCAGTACCACTAACATATACTATAGTATCGTTGACTTTGTAACGCCAGACGATGTCATGGTATGAAATCGTTTTGGCTTATTCACAATATAAAGACGGAGAAAGTTTCTATGTTCTGTAATATATATAGACAGAAAATGAATTATTGTCTTCTCGTAATGAAGTTAGTTTTATTTTTTCGTTGTACATGTCTACTTACTAGTTTTGTGATGTTTACTACATCTGATAAACTCTTTATATTTTATAATCAACAGAGTTTTTTTTTGTTACCTTAACCGAAGAAAAGTAATTTCATTTGCTTTCTGTCTGTCCACTATATGATCAAAATGTTTCTTGTTACTCTGTGAATGTAAAGAATTTGCTCCGTTATTTACTATATACGATGAAAAACGTTATTGATTTGGCTCACTATCTAGAAACAACGAAGTTTTGTAATGTGGAATAAAATCATTTTTTCATTTGTTTACTTTTAAGAATCGAAAGAAGTATCTCGAGTTGTTCACTTAAAATAATATATTTCTAAATTTTCTTTATAACATTAAATCAAAAAGTTTTTGATCTATTTACCTATAGAAACAAATATGTTTTGACTTCTGCACTGTTAATAAACTGAGTGGTTGATGATATGAGCGTTTTTCTTACTTTTTATCGGTTTAGGATAATTATTTTTTCAACAAAACTTGTTAAATGTAGTAATCTGAGAAATATTTTTCATGTTTAGTTATAGAATAAAAGTGTTTACCGTGTTCGTCACATAGAATACAAATGTCGACTTTATTTAGCAGAATTAAAAGCTCTTCAATGTTCATCATACATACAATACAAATTTGCTAGGAATGACGGTTTTACAGAACTTACAAATATCCAATATCGATTTTTTCAAACCTATAAAATGGGATGGTTTCTAGGAAGCAGTAAACTTTAGTTTTAAGCAATGACTGAGTAGTTTTCACTCCTGGTCATTTATCTGTTATAAATACCTATGAATTAATAAACCCTTCCAATAAAGGGATTTAATATCAACTGAGATGATATGCAACGTTTGATTTACTTTTCAGTTGCCTTTCAAAAACTTAATTTACAAAATTAGGAGCAGAACACGAGTTAGAAGACATTTAAGTTTGAAGGAATTGTAACTCGGATTTGGTAATTTTCAAGCTACAGTGTCTCAATGGTGTATTGCCGTTATCTTAAACGTTCTTTATGTAAATGTAAAGAAAAGACATGAAAATGCACCAAAAAACAAAGCAACATGATCAGGAAAAGACTGTTCCCTGACTATACAAGCTCACTAAGACAGTTCTAGAGAGAATAGAAGCTCCATTGTGATCTTAGAGCATATCAAAGTGACATACCCAGGACAAGATTGCTTCCTGATCATATGAGTTCTACAAGGCCCTTTCCAGAGAGAAAAGAATCCCCATTGTGATCTCAAAGTACATCTGGAGTTTTTGTATAAATTCACGGTCTCTTCCATGTTCAATTTTGTAGCGACACACTGTGAAAAGGTAAGTGAAATCTGTGTTTATGTTTAGGAACATGTAAAATAAATAAAATGCACAACCAGTAGTTGATTACTCGTTCCCCATTATTTGATATATTCATATTAAAAATTAATGCCTAGAAAATTTTGAATATGTTGAATAAAAAGGTTTACTGTGTTCACTAAATAAATTTAAAAGTTTCATGTTATTTATATAGAATACATGGGTTTACCCTGTTCAAAATATAAAATCAAAAGTTTTCGATATCATTACATATAACAAAATGGTTTTTGTTCATTATATGAAATTAAATGTTTATCATGTTCTTTATATAGAATAAAACAAATTTGCTTTGTTCACTTTATGAAATAAAAATTTGTTCATGTCGTTTATATCGAATAAAAAGGTTGTCCTGTTCACTATATAAAATTAAAAATTTTCCACGTTCAGTATATAAAATACAAGGGTTTACTGTGTTCACTATATAAAACTAAAAGTTTACTAGATTCAGTATATAGAATAAAAGGGTTTACTATGTTCACTATAAAAACTAAAACTTTTCTATGTTCAATATATATAATAAAATAGTTTACTGTGTTCACTGTATAAAATAAAATGTTTTCCATGTTTTCTATGCAGAATAAAAAGGTGTTGCGTCTTCACTATATAGAATTTATAATGTTTATCTTTTTCAGCTTATAGCCTAACTTCTAACAGAGGAAATTTCTTATACGCTAATAATCTATTGGTTCAAGAGTGAATACCATATCAAATGAGGCTGGTTTATCTGTAATTTCAAATCCATCTTTTAATTTTATTAACGATATCAGATGAATTTTATACGGTGTGAAGTTGATAAAATAGGTTGAGAACTAATATTAAAGAATCGGTAGAAACTGAAAAAAGAATGAGCAAAGATTTTGGTGCAAGACTGGGAGAAATGAAATACTGTAAATATGTTTTGTAAGCTTTTCGGTGATGGTTGACGTTATTATGTTCGAGATCGAGATGGCGCTGAAGGTGTAGTATAGGTTTGTGTAAATTGAAGGTTATGTAGGTATACAAGTCAGTAACTGATTTATGACTCATTCTCTTGATGATGGCAGCGTAGAATGTTGCTGAAAGGAGTAGTCTTTTTATCGCTGTGACTTTTTAAAAATAAATCTGATTTTATTGTTCAATAACTAACGTTGTATTTACGTTTTGTAATATTTTATAAATGCACACTTACCGTTTGATATATTTAACTAAAATCTATTTTTATATTTAAGTATAAGTAAATGATTATTTTTATGAAGTAAACTTGAATATATTTTACTAGTGTACTCTCAAAATATTTCCCAGGGTTTTTTAAAACAACAGCAGACATTTATTAACCTTCCTCCCACTTAAATGAAGAGGTTACAACCATCGACTGTTTATATAACTTGTTTCACTCGTCTAAATCTATTTACACATAGGTGTTTCTTTTTTTCTTCAGAGTTTACCCATTAAGATATAGAACATATGTTATTGCTTCCATGCTGTAATGACATCACCAGAGACAACGCTGTGATGCTCACAGTTCGTTGTACATACAACTAGCTCACTGAAGAGCTTTGGGTAACAATGTTTGTTGCATACAATTCATTGTGTTTAAACCATGGGAGAACGCTTGATAAGAACGTCTGGTGCACATTAACAAAAGAAAAAGATTTGTATTGAAATTCAGTAAAACTTTATCTTTTACAGAAAGTATAAATATAATAGAATATGTTATGAAAAGCCTTCAAAATATCTTCAACAGGGTTTGAGTTAAGCTTAACATTATAAAAAGGATTCGGTAATATAACACAGCGATTATTTAAGACTTTGGCAAGACTGTGTTTTGATATTGAAACCTATATTTTTTCCTGCCTCACTTCGAAATAACGTCTGGTTTCAAAACAACTTTAATATTATAACATGTGAAATATTTCTGCTGTCTTCCTTCAAAACAATTTATAGTAACAGCAACATGAATGTTCTTGCTGTATTCTTTTAGAACAGCCCACTAGTTTCCAAAACTAGAAACTTCTTATTGCATTTTCTCAGAACGATATCTAGATTTAGTAATTAGAAATTTCCTACTGTCTTCTTTCAACTCAGTCTCTAGTTTCAGTAATCAAAATATTCCTTTTGTATTCCTTCAGGATAATATCTAACATGACCTACTAGATTACTTTTGTTGGTGAATTTTATTAAATAACTTTTAGTCTCAATAAATAGGCGTAATTTTAGCTTCTGTCACAAATGTCTCTTGTATCGTCAGTTGTATTCTTCCTTTTTAATCTTCCTTTAATATCCCCTCTGAACAGTCTTCAGTTATAACACCTAGATTCTCCTTTTATTCACGTTTATAACAATTGTCTTCTGTTTTATCTCCCTTTAGAAAAAACACTAGTTTAATAACAAGACTCATCTGTTTAGATTATCGTAAAAAAAGTCTCTTGTTAAAAAATAAATTTTCCCTCTAATCCTCTTAGAACATTCTCTACTTTAAGAAATATATTTACATTCATCTCTTTCTGGAATAATCACTAGTTTGAAAGATATTTTTTACACTTCTACAGAAAGACGAAAACTACTTTTAAACAGAAAGTTTGTTTTCTTTTGTCTTCCTTCAGAGCAGTTTCTTATTAAAAAATTTTTTCTTTAATTTCCTTTAAGAACAGTCTCTAGATTCAAACTACATCATTCTGCTCTCTTTTCTCAGAACAGATTCTAGATTCAGCGTACAGATTTTTTTCTGTTCAAAACAAACTTTAGTTTCAATGACTATAGAATAACTTTAATAACTGGACATAATTTTAGCTTCCCATGGAAGATTTTGCAGCCCTAAAGAAACTTTCATGCAATCGAAATGTTATAACTGTAACGTTCGCGAACGAAGGAAATCAAGTTATTAGACAAAACAGACTGCATTCAAAAATTAAACACATTCCATGTGGACTATAAAATTCACAACCTTTCTTCAGGCATATCTTCTCCGCCACTTAAAGGGAAAAAGAAGAATTATAGCGTTTCCTTAGGGAGTTAAAAAATAAAAACACTATTACTGAAAATGCGTTCAACCAATTATATCCTTACGTATCACGACCCGGTATAATGCATGACCTTATTAAAGTCCATAAACAGTCAATTATGTCCTAACCTTTTCGCAAACGGAACGCACAGGCACAAAGTAGGTAAATTTATTGTACCTATTCTCAAACCTTTAACATTTAATTAATGAATTTACTGTCCTGGACTCGTTCTCATTTCTCTGACTCAAAACAATTATAACTTTCTAATGAAAATGTCATGACTAGCTTAGGTTTAACTTCTTTACTCGCAAACATTATGTTGGATGAGACTATCGACATTTGTTTGGGGAAACTATTTCGAGAGGATTCTCCTGTTTATGGTTTAACTGAGGAAAAAAAAATAAATCCATAATTAACCACTCGGCAGAAATATATATATATATATATTTAACGGAAAACTATTCAACTAAATAAATGGGGTGGCTATGGGGTCTCCACTAGAACCAATTCTTGGCCATCACGAACGAGTTTGATAAAACAACACCTTGGAAAAGTTCAAACTAATATTTTGCAAACACTACCTTGATAAATGCCCAGTTTCTTTTCCATCTCCAAGATATGACAACAAAGTATCATACTTTCTAAACAACTTAACTCTTTAATAAGATCAAACTGAACATCATTTTCAAACCGTCTTTTACATTAAGACATCTCTTTAAAAGAAAGAATCATCTACCCATCTCTGGACATTTGACAACTTACTCGGGACTCACCAGCCTTTATAATGGTAATTCAGATCTTAAACTGTTAATGATAGAAAGTTTATCCATAAAATAATTCTCCCCTGTTTTATATAAGTATTTTTGTCGATAGAATGATTTTATAACTCATCATATTATAAATAAAATGTTTATTAGAAAAAATAATTTTTTTCTCCTCCCCCACTGATACTGTTTCCAGATAGTCGATAACATTGTTGGTTAATTACATTGTTGTTACATTGCTTCATGTAATTAGACATCGTTTTTGATCTTCTGTTTTTCATCTAATTAAATATTATATATGTATATTTATTTATAAGAAATAAGACATCTCTCAAGTCGAAAACGAAGAGTTTTAGTAGTTTAGACACATACTTATATGTTCAAAACCGGTCTTTAGTTTCGGTAAATGGAATCTTCCTCTGTTCCTCAAAAAAAGTTTTTATATATATATATACATTCTTGGTTTTATCTTTTTTACACTTCTAGTTTCACTAACTAAAGTTTTGCTGTCATTATTTTAAACACTTTCTAATTTCAACAGCAAGCTTTTTAAATGTTTCTTCGATATTTATCAAATAGACTTTTTTTTAGCCGCGGCATAGCGGCTCATATAACGACTCTGTAGTTTTTTTTTTTTTTTCAAAAACAAACTTATAGCACATAGCTACGTCATCTCTTGATCGATTTGAGCTCTAATTACAGTTTTGGACTTAGAAGGTCAAACCCTTTCAAATGATATATTTGACTATGCTCAAGGTCTCATAGACTAATTTACTTTAATCCTGCTTAAAAGAATTTCAATTTGATGGTAAGCTGGTAGAGATCCTGATGAGTGATAAAACTGAATATAGTATACGAGCTCTCCACGATTGATATTGCTGGCGCACAAAAACATAGCTAATAAAAAGAAAAAAAAGGTCTGGTAAATTAATTTATTCTAATCCTGCATAAATGAATTTCAAGTGCCCGGTTATTGAGGATTCCCTCTTGTTTCATCTTACCCTTTCATTGTTGTTTTCTCTATGTTCGATAGTTGTAATTGAGAACGTTCACCCAAAAAGAATAATATTAGCTTACTGATTATACACGAAAACATCATGTTGCTCCTTTATTATATTCTTTTTCTTTAAATTTTCAAGAAATACCTATTGTATATTAAGGATTAGGAGTAAATAAGCTAAGGGCTTCATTTAATTTTAGTTTTAATAAATCACAGACTTAATTATACATCCATTATTGAGTTAAACGGTTTTTATTTGTTTGAACTCAAATAATACGATTCCTGAATGTTGTCTGGGTTTTACAAAAATAGCATAGTTTACTATATAGGAAAAAGTATTTATTTCAAGAGAAGAGTACTCTGAAAAATCTGTATTTCATTATGTATACTGAGATATTTCGACAACTTACGAAATATCTCAGTATATATAGGAAAAAGTATTTATTTCAAGAGAAGAGTACTCTGAAAAATCTGTATTTCATTATGTATACTGAGATATTTCGACAACTTACGAAATGTAAATGAAAACATAAACATATTGCATAAAAGTTTTTATAAAATTAAAAAAAAACATTTTACGAAGTCTAAATTCAACTAAAAGTAGCATAATAACCACTTATTAAAAGTTATACTGAAACGATGCAATAAATTATGAATTCAGTGTATATTTCAACTCAGTTGTGAAATATGAGCGTGAGAGTAACACAGCTGCGAAATATATCTCACCCTACAGCATATGTGTACTTTCTTAATTGTTACCAGTCGTTAGCTTGTGTAACTTTTAAAAGAAAAGTAAGCCAACATATACAGTTTTCCCTTATTCAAAATACTGTTGACATTTTCCCTAAAACGATCACAGTTTCGTCTTACTTTATCTTCATAAAATAAATTAGACAAAACAAGACGAAAACATTGCCTTTGGCAAACATTTTATTTTTCATCGACCACAGTAAACTTAATTTGTTCAGCAATTTAAAATAACTATCTTCTGATTATATAGCTTTTCATATTTATATATTATATTCATTGTTAAGAAATAATATGATAAATTTGTTTGTTTGTAATTAAGCACAAAGCTTCACAATGGGCTATCTGTGCTCTGCCCACCATGGGTATCGAAACCCGATTTCTAGCGTTGTAAGTTCGCAGACATACCGCTGTGCTAATAGGGGACGAATAATTCTTTTTCCCATTAGTACAACTCCTTTTCCCTTATTGTTTTTATAAAAAAAAACGCATACGTTTTTTGCCCTTCTGTTACATCACATAAAAACAAGTTTATTTGTTTGTTTTGAATTTCGCGCAAAGCTACACGAGGATTATCTGTGCTAGCCGTCCCTAATTTAGCAGTGAAAAAGTAGAGGGAAGGCATCACTACCTAACGCCAACTCTTGGGCTACTCTTTTACCAACGAATAGTGGGATTGACCGTTACATTATAACGGCCCCACAGCTGAAAGGGCGAGCATGTTTGGTAGGACGGGTATTCGAATCCGCGACCCTCATATTGCGAGTCGAGCGCCCTAGCCACCTGGCCATAAAAACACGTACTAAAGTTAGAGCTCAAACTGTGATCTAAAAAATGTTGCATAAAAATTGTAGATATTTATTTTTTCTTAAAACACAAGTTTATATTAAATGAAGCGAAAAGAGAAAATTTATTTCTTGCTAAAATGATTTCAGTGTGAAAATAATATATCTTTTGTTTTGTTTTAGATAAATTAAAGATTTTTCTTCTTCATATGCAACAAAACAGCCAAACAAGTTTAGAATATATTCGTATGATGCATGAAAGATTTTAAGTTATACTAACAGAGTTAAATTAACCAAAGACAGAATAATGTTTGTGAGGTAAATAAAATGCCTTGATTATTCATTAGTTGTTTCGTTTAATCATAACCTATGTGGGAAGATTTTTAGTTTATTTAGCATTCCGTGTTAGGAAAACCAACATCAAGGATACCTGAACAGATTTTTGCGTGACGAAGAAAACTTAAACACAGCATGCTCAATCACAAAGACAAAAACGTGAAAACGTTCAGTCGATATTACTTTTCAGTGCCCTTGTACGTATATTTTTTGCAGAATCCCACAGCAGTTTTAATTGTTCGTTTGTCTTTCTGAGCAAAGCCACATTGGGCTATTTGCTGTGTCCATCGCGGAGAACCGAACCACGGATTTTAACGTTGTAAGTCTATAAAATTACCCCTGTCCCACAGGGGGAAATCTTACGGAGTTCAAAAAGTATAAATCAAAACAAATATTTTCAATGAAGAAATAAACATAATGTTTTTCTTGATAACTCATTTTTGTGTTTACGTAATGGCTGAAGGGTCGAATAATTTATCTATAGAAGTATATTCAGTTCGAGAAGTATACGAATCTTCAACGTTGTCAAAATGTGGTAATTGCATACCATATCAAATATTTTTGTCTAAAGTTTACCCATCTGATCAAAAACTAATCTTTTAGATTAAATTAAATTCTGGTAAAGTACAAATAATTTATTTTATACAAACTGTCAGATATAGAGTAATGAGAAAAGAAAAAGCCCGTACAAAATGTGCAATATTGGTTAATGACAAATAGAAGAATATATCATATACAAAATGTGAAATATTGGTTAATGACAAATAGAAGAATATATCAGGTAAAAATGTAAAATATTGGTTAGTGACAAATAGAAGAATATATCATGTAAAAAATGTAAAATATTGGTTAATGACAAATAGAAAAATATATTATATACAAAATGTGAAAATATTGGTTAGTGACAAATAGAAGAATATATCATGTACAAAATGTGAAATATTGGTTAGTAACAAATAGAAGAATATATCATGTACAAAATGTGAAATATTGGTTAGCGAAAATAGAAGAATATATCATGTACAAAATGTGAAATATTGGTTAATGACAAATAGAAAATTATATCATGTACAAAATGTGAAATACTGGTTAATTACAAATAGAAAAATATATCATGTAGAAATGTGAAATATTGGTTAATGACAAATAGAAAAATATATCATGTAAAAATTGGAAACATTGATTAGTGACAAATAGAAGAATATATCATGTACAAAATGTGAAATATTGGTTAGCGAAAATAGAAGAATATATCATGTACCAAATTTTAAATATTGGTTAGTGACAAATAAAAAATTATATCATGTTCAAAATGTGAAATATAGGTTAATGACAAATAGAAAAATATATCATGTAGACATGTGAAATATTGGTTAATGACAAATAGAAAAATATATCATGTAGAAATGTGAAATATTGGTTAATGACAAATAGAAAAATATATCATGTAAAAATGTGAAATATTGGTTAGTGAAAATGGAAGAATATATCATGTAAAAATGTAAAATATTGGTTATTGAAAATAGAAGAATATATCATGTAAAAATGTGAAATATTGGTTAATGCCAAATAGAAAAATATATCATGTAAAAAATGTGAAATATTGGTTAGTGAAAATGGAAGAATATATCATGTAAAAAATGTAAAATATTGGTTATTGAAAATAGAAGAATATATCATGTAAAAATGTGAAATATAGGTTAGTGACAAATAAAAGATTATATCATGTACAAAATGTGAAATATAGGTTAATGACAAATAGAAAAATATATCATGTAGAAATGTGAAATATTGGTTAATGACAAATAGAAAAATATATCATGTAAAAATGTGAAATATTGGTTAGTGACAAATTGAAAAATATATCATGTAAAAATGTGAAATATTGGTTAGTGAAAATAGAAGAATATATCATGTACAAAATGTGAAATATTGGTTAGAGACAAAAAAAGGTTCTATCCTATATAAAATGTAAAATATAGGGTATTGACAAAGATTATATCCTTCAATAAGCATGAAATATTGGTTATTATTGAATAGAAGATTGTAGCCTGTACAAAATGAGAAATATTGGTTAATAACAAATAGAAAATTATATTCTTTACTCTATGAGAAATATTGGGTAAGAGAAATAGAAAATTATATCATTTACAAATTATTAAATATTGAGTACTGGTAGATAGTACTTTTTTGTTTTGATTTTCACGTCTTAAATATTCGATACATATTTTTAGTTAAAAGTATAACATTTTTTTAGTTCACAGGATGATTGTTTACTCGAGAAAATTAACCTTTCGAGCTCCGACAATTATGGCATTTAATGAAGTTTTAACTTCTTAATTGATAGACACGTATAGCAAGAACTATTAATATAAATTATAAGTAGAAGAATAATAACAACTTTTTTTTTCTCTATCTGGAAGCGCCCCTCAGTGGTATGTCTACGGAGTTACAACTCTAAAAACCGGGTTTCGATACACGTAACTGTGTAATTGAAAACGAGATGTCACTTTAAACTAGAATGTCATCCAGATATTGCAATGTATTAGAGTAATATATCCAAGTTAAAAACAATGAACTATACACTGAATAGTAGGGACAACATGGTCTAATGATTTGTTGTTGAATTTTTGTGGCTGTAAGGATTTACAATAGAACTCCTGCTTATTGGTGTTCGTTTTTGAAAAATTGTCAGGTTTTATAGATGAATTCAAATACTCAAAGCTTTATTTTGCAGAAAAGTCGTGGTGTTTTATATTTTATGTGTTAAATTCTTTACACATTATATTCTAGAATAGAGTTTTCAACTTGTAAAATATTTTGTTTATCCAAAGCGCTGCGGCAGCAAGACACATTTGGAATACTGATGTATTATCCGTTAAACAATAAGTAAAGGAACATTGTTGAAGAAGTTACATTATAACAGAAAAAGCTGGATATAAAGTCAAAGTAAACAGATATTTTCAATAAACTATAAATACGCTTATGATGTGGCATCATTACTGTTTGTTTGTTTTTAATTTCACGCAAAGGTACACGAGGGCTATCTGCGCTAGCCGTCCCTAATTTAGCAGTGTAAGACTAGAGGAAAGGCAGCTAGTAATCACCACCCACCGCCAACTCTTGGTCTACTATTTTACCAACGAATAGTGGGATTTACCACACATTATAACGCCCCCACGGCTGAAAGGGCGAGCATGTTTGTTGTGACTGGGATTCGAACCCGCGACCCGCAGATTACTGTTATTACAGACTATTTGGCCATGGTCATCTAGTAAAAGATCAATAATTCCACAATAGAAAATGAGCTATTTAGTTCGTGGAGATAACATCAGTTTCCCTTAATATTGAAAATCTTCTAACAAGAGGGATTAGTTTTATAAAACCTTCAGCAGCTTAGAGCAATAATCTTAGAGGAGAGACTAAGTTCTGACAAGTTAAATTTATTGTAATGTTTTGGTTTAGTTAGCATGCACTGTTTTCAAGCACAATTCCTGTGTTTTGATAATTGCTCAAATACTAAATATCTAAAGAATGATGATATACACATCCATTACACTTACGAATTACTTTACTTTACTTCTATTATTGTACTAGAATTAATTTTTTTTGCGTGAAATCCTAACGCACTTACGCGTTTACTAGATTAACAACACTTTGACGATAACTTCATGAAAATAAATGTAAAAGAAACAAAAAAAAAATAACTGCTGTTTCGAGCGTTACCAACACTCGTTACTTTAGCTATATCAAGAATTATTATACAGTTAAGTACGTTTGTAAGTAGGGAAATTGATTCGATTTAGTGTTCACTAGCACAAAAAAGCCACTTTTCCTACCTGAGAACATACCTCTATTAGGATGCACCATTTATGTTCATCCTACTTGGACTGATGATGGAGAATTAGTGGTGCACAAAACTGTGTTTTTCAGATTACCATAATTATGGACTTTATTATTCCTAAGAGACATAGTATTTATTTTATTTTGAACGAACCGTAATAGGAAGTAGTATCTAAGACAAAATTATGTTGGACAAACACAGTATTACACAAGAAAAAAACAAGCGCGGATATTAACTGTTTTAGGAAGGTTTATAGGAAATTCAGCTTCCGAAATCTTAATCATTCCAATGTAGTATGTTTTTATTCTTATTCAAATAAAAATTAGGTTGGCATCAAATACTCCTTTTTAATCGTTAAATTTCCAATCAAGTGTCATGATGCAGGGTCTTCCAAATTGTACCTTAACTAGTCGCCTTATTTGGATCTCCTCAAAAATGCACATTTACAAAACATTTTATTTACTTGTAATGCAAAATAAATTGATCATGTGATAAATTATTTGATTATTTGAGTCCTGTTGATATACAGATGGGTAAAATTATGGTTAGTGTGCAAAAAATAGGTAAAAACAAGGACCGTTCAGGCTTTCCAAGGGTCTTGACAGTGGACGCCTCTTTAGCATATACATTGATCTGTATAATTGTTTCTTTTGACAGTTGCTGAATAGGTATACAGTCTTCATCAAAATGTTTGCATGCTCTTCCAGATTGATGTTATTGTCTACATGCATGGAGTAGTTATTGAGTACATTCCCAGCTAGTAACAAATATGTACGAGTTATTATTCTGGCCTGTATAAGTTGTTTTGAGAATTTGTTCGTCAAAACACACATAAACACCTCTTTCGTATAAAAGGGCGTGCTTTTGGTGAAACCTTTATCGAAACAGATCAACGCTTTGTTCAGACAATTTCTCTGTACTTGATGTAGAGTCATGCCTCGTCATGTGTCAGAAGTTATAGGCATCACATTGTTCGACTATTCAGAAATGGTATGAAGCAAACAGACATTATCAAAACAGTAGGTTACTCTCAGTGTACTGTATCCAGAATCCTGAAAATTCATTGGACTACAGGAAACGTTGTTCCAGGAAAGTCTACTGGCAGACGCCGAAAACTACTATCTGAGATGACCGTGTTTTGATCAGGTTAACATGTCAAGGTTAAAAAAAAGTCTTGCAACAACTTACGACAGGAATGGCATGGACACATTCATTCCAGGATATCCAGAATAACAGTGAATAGGGATGAAATCACAGTAGATTACACCAATAACCTTATTGACAGCATGCCACGTCGCCTTGCGGAGGTTATTGGAGTACGAGGAGGACCAACCAAGTACCGAATGTTTAATATGAACTGATATATGGTTACGGACACTATTTATAGAATTTTGATGTTATATTTTGTCATTGAATATGTTTTAGTAAGGTTTTATTGTGATAGGTGAAATTCTGAATTACATATCTTTCTACGGGTGTCTGATAAAATTGTTTGCTGTTCTAATAAACCGTTCATTATGTCCATAAAACCTGTTTCATTATACAAATTACATATGTAGGTGTTTAATATAACATGCATTTCTCAGTTTGACAACGCTAAGTGTATTTGTATTCCATCTTAGTAATAATGATATTATTTTTTACAAGATATGCAGACGTTTTGGCCAAGACTGTATCATCAAAGTCTAAAGTCAAAATGAAATACATTTTCTATTAGAAAAAAAAATGTTGTTCTCAAAAATAGACAAATATTAATGGACAAGCTTCTATAGTGAGTGCAACAGTTGTTAGATTGTGTTTCAGCTGACGGACTTCCTAAACAGTGACTACGATTCGGCTATACAATGCGCTGTGAATTATAAAACTGACATATGGTAGCCAATAACCAGTTAGAAAAACGGTTGTCTGTAGTGGGACTTAATGCATAAACTATGGATGAACTGAAGGTGTGCGATGTGACTGGATGAATTATGTTTCGCCCCATTCTGTACTGGCTATATGGCAGGAATACTGAGAAGGCTCTTCACATTTCTTGTCTTTTTGTTTAAACAGTAGGAGGTGGGATAATAATGTGACAAAAGTCATAGTGTTGGGATTTGATTCCTTTTGTTATTTTTATAAAGACAAATAACACCCAGATCATCTGTGAACGTTGTTACATATATATCAATCCCACAACGTATTTTCATCTTAATGGATGATTGGATAATGGACAATTAAAATGATAATGCAATAATTCACCACGCTCATGTTATCAAAAATTTGTTCAATGAGCAAGATAGTGTCATTGGCCAGCACATTCACTCGATCTCTTTGGACTAGCTTGAACATTGAACTTACAGTCGTAATTATCTACCGATATTTGTAAAATAATTCCAAATCACATCCTCGATGAATGAATTACAATGGAACAAACCACTTTAAACATTATATGGAGTCTATGTTATGCCGAGAACCTTCAAGTGACTCAACGGTAAGCTCGAGGACTTCATGCTAAAAATCAATGCTCGATATCCTTGATGGGTGCAGCGCAGATAACCAGTTGTGTAGATTTGCGCTAACAAAACAAATACATTAAACAAACAAAAAAGTTACGCCGTATCCAGGTGAAGGGTTGTCCAACCCGATATTAGGTGTAGGGTAGGGGGGAAGTAAACTTATGAAATGACAAATATGACTAATTATTGTAATAAACATACGACATATAATCAGATTTAAATTAATTTGAAAATATTGGATCTCAGTATTTCATTCATGCAATTTGTATGAAAATTTCTTTAGCAGTTTTAATTTTTCTTCGGACTATATTATATATCAAATCAGCCAGTTTTTCATTATTTAACCACTAAATATTAACAAGAATAATTTACTAATAGTCTACGTAAATGACGTTTATATTAATGGCTATTCTTAAGAATATTTTTCAAGAATGTGTCTCATCCATATTAAATTAATTTGTCATGTGTTATGCTTTCAGGAGCTGGAGGCCCGGCATGGCCAGGTATTTAGGGCGCTCGACTCGCAATCTGAGGGTCGGGGGTTCGAATCCCCGTCATACGAAACATACTCGCCCTTTCAGCCGTGGGAGCGTTATAATGTGATGGTTAATCCCACTATTTGTTGGTAAAAGAGTAGCCCAAGAGTTGGCGGTGGGTGGTGATGATTAGCTTCCTTCTTTCTAGTCTTACACTGCTAAATTAGTGACGGCTAGCGCAGATAGCCCTCGTGTAGCTTTGCGCGAAAATTCAAAACAAACAAACAAACAATCAAGAGCCGGTTCTGTGCGTGTCTTAGGTTCACAATAACTGAAAAATAAGGTAAATTTTCTATGAATGTCAGACACTATAGCATTCTCTTACCTAGATGCTATGAAAGTTCGAGTACTTCCTGGGACATTATTGACCATGTTTTTTAGTGTTCAACATGCGTATTTCATGTCACTTTATTGACCGAGTTTCTTAAATCAGTATATTGGGAAATTGCAAACTAGATCAGCAATGCATAAGTTCAAAACTTTCGTAAGAGATTATATCTCATGTTTGATTGATGATTGTTATATTACTTATATTTAAATATCTGAAAAAGCTCAGGTTTTGTCAAAAAATTAAAGATTTTTGTTTTTCCAATTCTTCAAACGTTTTTTAAAATATTTTGTAGACCTCTATCGAAGTAAGATTACGAAGGATGCTGTCATCGACAAAATCGTTCAGTTGTGATCTAAATATGAATTATCGACAATAACAATATGATTTTTTTCACACAATAAACAGTCCCTTTATTAGAAATATTTTGACCTTTAAAACTCTTCTTCTGAAATATTATATGATGTACCCTCTCTTCTTGTTATCTGGTAGCTTAGCGGTCAGTCTAAAGGCTTATAACACTAAAAATCGGGCTTTGATATCTGCGTTGGACAGAGCACAGATAACCCATTGTGTAGTTTTGTACTTAACAACAACACTTTTTTTTAGAAATTATTCATTTTCAAAAATGTAATTATTCTTCTCGGATGTAACATAATTATATTTCTGTTTATTATAATAGTTTTAGTCACTTATCTACAGATATGTTATATCTTTTTTACCATAAGCGATAATTGGATTGCAAAGATAAAATCTTCAGATTTCCTATATATTCAATACACCAATAACGATAGATAATGGATGTACATTTGATATTGAGAATAAAATCTAGGTTCGATATCCGCTTAAGAATAAAACAAGCTATAGCACCCCATAACGTGGAAGAAAATTACAATACCAGTAATACGTGTAATAATGTCAAAACTTTTCCTTCTATATTAAGGCAAGGCGTGACCTCTGTTGTTTAGAGTGCCAGGCTGCGAATCGGAAGGTCCAAGGTACAAGACGAGAAAAATTTGAACATCTTTTGCACTTTTATTTATGGACACGTGAGAGGCAATTCAGTTCAATGATTCAGATAAGAACTTTGTGGCGGAGGAGTCTGTCGACTGTCTCTCCTCTCTCTGGTAAGTGTTTCAAAATTAGGGTCCTAAACCACTGCGTTTCTCCGACCTGGGCTTTTATTCCATGGGAGGTGAAAGTGCCGTTCAGGTTGAAAGTACCAATTTTAATTGCTGGATTTTTCCTATTTTTGTATTTCCGAATATTATTACGTTTGTTTATTATTTATATGATTCAGACAACCTGCGTGGTAATGATATATTAACATTTTGTGTTAAAACTTTTTCCAAGTAAGTTGAGAACTTTATAACCCTAAAGGATAAGCTTAAACCTAAACTGAGCTTCTAAAAGCTTAAAAAAATAATTCTAGTTACCATATGAATTTTATAAAGGAAGGGAATACTTTATAGGGAAAAGGTTAAAACTCTTTGCATACTCGTATGTGTTTTGACAAATTTATTTACTTAAGTTTGAAAATGTTTTCTTTGTAATAATAATAAATTCTGTATGATCGTCTCTGTACGTTATTGGTACAGTTTCCCCAAGACTTTATTATATCAAATTACTACTTTCTAACATATAAATATCAGCATTCACAGACTGGCTAACATAAAGTGCAAAGGCCTCGCTCATCAGCTCTTCGCTTTTCTTTTCAGCTTCTATTTTTGTGTATTGCCATATTGTGTTTCATCAGTATAAAACCTTTCCTAATGTTACTATCAGCTTTAATTAAAGCATCGGAGTTTCAGTACAAACTTATCAAGTCCCACACATTTATCTTAGCTGTTATTTTCTGTAAGATTCATTTGTACGTGTTGATCTCGTGTAACTATGAATTGTTTTTGTTTTTTAAAGTCTGACTTTCATCTCATCATCTTGAACACATAACACTGATTACTAAGCTCTTCGCTAAGTGTTATTTCTCTGAAAAGAATCCAAGGGAGCAATAACATAACAGAAAATGCGATCAGGGTGTGGTGGTGACTGTTAGGTTGGGCAATAGTTGTTTCACATACATAATCCAGTTACAAGTAAAAACGCTAAAGGGAGAACACAGTTTTCTTTAGGAAAGCAATCTCGTTAGTAGTGCATTGTAATCTTAGAAGGTTGGTCGAAATCTTATAGTCTTGAAGAGTAGCTGATGATTGCACGTTCATTGGATAGGACCAACTTTTGTTGTTGCAAATAACGTAGTAATCTTTTTGCACAGAACAATGTATTGTTTGTTTTCCGGATTTCTTTTATTTCAGTACGATTTGTTTCATCTTGTCAATGTGTTCATCTCTTGTTTTACGTTCCAGGTACACTAAATCTTTAAAGAATCGCTTCCGTTTTAAAAATAAGAACAGTCGTTATTCTCGGCCACATGCTATATCTGAATAAAAGTTTATTACATTTTTATCAGTTCGTGTCTGGATTAGTTAACGGCCAACTTCATGAATCTGAAAGCCTTAAAAAGTACCATTTCATCTCTATTTTCCGTTAACTGAATATAAATTCTAACAGGATTAATAGAAAAATTAAATGTTGTTTAAATATTTTTCTATGCACTATTAGTCATATGATTAGTTTTAACCAAGTCAAAATACTGATTGATTTTGGTCTATGCAAGGAATTTAATTAGTTTTAACTAAGGCAAAATACTGCTTGATCTTGGTCAATGCAAGGTATCTGATTAGTTTCAACCAAGACAAAAGTTCTGCTTTAATATGATATATGCTAGATATATAATTGGTTTTAACCATGCCAAAATATTGCTTGATATGCACTACCGGCATTTGTGTTTAAAATGTTTTAAATTATAATAAATAACAATGAAGTAATGCGACAAGGGGGAAAGTATAAAATAGTCTTGTAAGTTACTCATGAGGATGACGTAGATCACGTCGAAACATGTACGTATAGAGTGATATCTTAAAGTGGAAGCCGTAAGGCTTCAATAAAGTTTTATTGTGTAAATATAAAATGTTGTTTTTAATCATTTATTTATTAATTATCATTTAAAAATACTGCTTGATCTTGGTCTATGCATGGAAGATGGTTAGTTTAATGATGCCAAAATATTGCTTGATATGGGTCTCTGCAAGGAATCTGGTTTGTTTCAACGAAGCCAAGAAGTCTGCTTGATTTTGGTATATCCAAGTAATCTGATTAGTTTAAACCAAGATAAAGGGCCTTGTTGGTCTTGGTCTATACAAGAAAAGTCAATGTAGTAAAATATTTTATAGTTTACAAAGTCTAAAAATTGAAAATGTATTCATTTTCTTTTGGCTAAAAATTCAGTTTAGATCCAAAATTATTTTGATATTGCTTTTTTTCTGCTTTTTCACACTAAACAAATGTCATGGTTTGTAAAGATCATAAAATTTTTTTTAAAAGTCTCAAACGTTTGTTGTTATTACGGAAAGCCATTGTTTGATAACTTTTTACGTTATAACTGTTTATCTGTTCTAAGTATAGATTTTACGATTTCTAAGTATAACCTGCGGTAATCAGAGCCGTAATTACACTAGTTTAAAATAGCCTGAGCCAGAGTAAATAAACAGCAGTTACTGAAGAACAACGTGACTCTCTCTCGTGATCTCCTGTTTCTCTCCTTCTAAATAGGTAACAACTGCTCGACAAATGTTCGATTTTCAGAGCCATTAGAGAAGGGGTAAACGTATTTTGAGTAAATATTAGGAGATAAAGAAAGAAAACTAACAAAGGTGTAAACCATCAGCTCTCTTATGTCATTTGTCTTTCTAGAATGAATTTACTTACTTAATAGTATTTACAGTCCTTACACTTTGATTCTTAACACGCGTTTCTAAGCTATTTTGTAACGTGTGATATTTAAATCTGATGTAGATGTCTAGGAAACAAATATGATACTTTATATATACAAATAATTCAACATCTAATTATGAATAAATAATATTTGTTAGCCCTAACCTCCTATATGATGCTCAGATTCTGCACTAATATTGGTGTTACGAAATTACCACCACCTTTCTTTCGTCTCTGTAAGATTATAGTCGCTAGAAATGTTGACCCATATACTACCGAGCCAAAAACATTTGGCAATGATCGATTTGAAAAGAAAAAACATTTTCTACTAGAGACATTGCTGAGGAAAGAACCCTAAGAGCACTTCGTCGCCGCATCTGCTGCGTGAATAATGTGTTGACGTGTGCACAGCGCTATTATCAATCACGTTTTGTCAACAAAAACTTGGTTAACATTCAAACTTTACATCTGTTTTACAAAACCGGAGAAATGTTGAAACTTGACAACAAGTTTAGTCTCGTTGTAGTTTCGATGCACGAGATAATTGTTCTTAATAGACCGAATTTTAATACAACTTATGAAATCATGAAAATAATATATATAAATGTACCGCTATACGCTGGTAAACGTTACTTTATAATTTAACAAAACTAGGGTTAAAGATATTGATTGAAACTCAGGTCGATGTACACATTACACATCAAAAATGAATGAATTCCTTTTTCTATTCACTATTTTAAATTTTGTTCAGCGTGATTCTCAGAAGCAAATGTAGCAGTTCACCATAGTGCTTTTATTACAGACTTACGACTGTGTGGCTTTTACCATAGTATTACACAAATCTACGGTTTAGAGTGCAATTCAGTGATCAGAGCTACTTTTAAAATCTAAACAGCACAAACGGAAGTTGGCCGTAATAAAACTACACGATGACAATG
Organism: Limulus polyphemus; assembly: GCF_000517525.1. NCBI lineage: Eukaryota > Metazoa > Arthropoda > Merostomata > Xiphosura > Limulidae > Limulus > Limulus polyphemus. The sequence continues at coordinate 79,350 of NW_013666468.1, forward strand.
ACGTCAACAACAAAATTCTAAACTTAAGAAAAATTAGAGCTACTATTAATTTCAAAAATAAGTTTTACTTAATGGATTACAATCGTTCTGGTAAAATCTAATAAGGCCTTTTTATTACTTTTTCTGTATCTAAAAGATATAATATTGTCTGAGTGCCTTTAAAAATACTAGCTATCTGCTGTTTTAAATGTTGTGATTATGATGATTTAATAAAATCAGTTCCATAATCTTAAAGCTAAGTTATTGAAAGGAGAGCAATGTATTTTACTGATTGTATTTGAATTTTTCTATATTTATTTCAAGACCAACGCCCTATGATCTTAACCATTGTACAAAAGACAAAGAACCCGAATAGTTTTACCAAATATTAAAACAATAAGAAAAAACTAAACAAGTTAAATAAGTCTTTACGAAATTAATTAAACTTATCCACAAAAAGAAAACATATTTAATAGGAATTGATTTTTCTTTTTTACATCTTCAAAAAAGTTATAATTCTGATATTCTCAGTTAAGATTAATTGTTTCTGTATTTAGGGACTAGGCAGAAAATGTTTAGGAGAGTTCAATCGGAGTTTATTACCTGAATGTTTTAAAAGAAGAGACTGGTAAAAGTCGACAATGAAACAAAAACCCAATACGTTATTAAACAGACGCACAAACGAAATAAAACACTATTCCCCAGCTGTTCAGAACTCTATCTATATAAAACAATATTTCCCAGCTGTTCAGAACTCTATCTGAATAACACAATATTCCCCAGCTTTTCAGTACTCTATCTATATAAAACAATATTCCCCAGCTTTTCAGTACTCTATCTATATAAAACAATATTCCCCAGCTGTTCAGAACTCTATCTATATAAGACAATATTCCCCACCTGTTGAGAACTCTATCTGAATCTGCAGAAATGCTTAATGAGACTGGTAGAAGTAACCATTATATAATTCTTACAATAGGGTCAATCTCAAAGGATTCAGGTGTCATCCTCGTTATCTATTCATCACGTAAATTAAAATAGGGAAAACGCATTCCCCAGATGTTCCCCGACTGATTGCACTAGAGAACATGCTACTGCAGGACTAAGGAATTTTCCTGTAACACCTTCTGATTCTCTGTTGTTCTTCAGTAAAACAGTGTTTCATCATTTACAATTGAAACAACATGATTCTGGCTAACCGTAACATCAAAAATGAGAATGATCTTTGACAATGTTTGACTAGTTCAAATATAAGTCTGCGACATTCCAGACCCGGATGTCTGCACGTCAACGTGGGAAAAAATGTCAAGTTCATTATTCTGAGCTATAATAGACAGAAGTATACGATGTCTTTCCAAACACTACATCACTAAATCGTCTATCCTCGAAAAATGTTATAAGTTTATAAAATGTGAAAAAAAGAAAGGAAATACATATCTGTAATGATAATGCTACAAAGAAACAAAGAATTAATTAATTAGATAACTGTCAATTATAAAAAGCCCTTAGTGGCACAGCGGTATGTCTGCGGATATACAACGCTAGAAACCGGGTTTTGATACCTGTGGTGAGAAGAATACAGAAAACCCATTGTGTAGCTCTGTGCTTAACTTCAAACACACAATTGTATAAAACATTATGATGCTATATCTAAAACTCTCATTACAGTTACGGTATAAAGTACTGTATGACAGGATGTAGTTTCTATGAAGTTAGATCATAGAAATTTAATAAAATGAAAATAAACGATCCAATTAAAAATTAGCTAGAAGTGAGAACTGTAATTTTTGTGTATATATTTTTCCTTCTGGTTAAAAGATGGTAGACATTATCAGGTGATTGTGTTTTTAGAGTTGTACCAATCTACCGGATAGATAATACCGAGTTTTGGTATTATAGAGTTGTACCAATCTACCGGATAGATAATACCGAGTTTTGTTATTATAGAGTTGTACCAATCTATCGGATAGATAATACCGGATTATAGTATTATACAGTTGTACCAATCTATCGGATTATAGTATTATACAGTTGTACCAATCTATCGGATTATAGTATTATACAGTTGTATCAATCTACCGGATAGATACTACCGGATTATAGTATTATACAGTTGTACCAATCTACCGGATAGATAATACCGGATTATAGTATTATACAGTTGTATCAATCTACCGGATAGATACTACTGGATTATAGTATTATACAGTTGTACTAATCTACCGTATAGATACTATCGGATTATAGTATTATACAGTTGTACCAATCTATCGGATTATAGTATTATACAGTTGTATCAATCTACCGGATAGATACTACCGGATTATAGTATTATACAGTTGTACCAATCTATCGGATTATAGTATTATACAGTTGTATCAATCTACCGGATAGATACTACCGGATTATAGTATTATACAGATGTACCAATCTATCGGATAGATATTACCGGATTATAGTATTATACAGTTGTACCAATCTACCGGATAGATAATACCGGATTATGATATTATAGAGTTGTACCAATCTACCAGATAGATACTACCGGATTATAATATTATACAGTTGTACCAATCTACCGGATAGATAATACCGAGTTTTGGTATTATAGAGTTGTACCAATCTACCTGATAGATACTACCGGATTATAATATTATACAGTTGTACCAATCTACCGGATAGATAATACCGAGTTTTGGTATTATAGAGTTGTACCAATCTACGGGATAGATAATACCGAGTTTTGTTATTATAGAGTTGTACCAATCTACCGGATAGATAATACCGGATTATAGTATTATACAGTTGTACCAATCTACCGGATAGATACTACCGGATTATAGTATTATACAGATGTACCAATCTATCGGATAGATATTACCGGATTATAGTATTATACAGTTGTACCAATCTACCGGATAGATAATACCGGATTATGATATTATAGAGTTGTACCACTCTACCAGATAGATACTACCGGATTATAATATTATACAGTTGTACCAATCTACCGGATAGATAATACCGAGTTTTGGTATTATAGAGTTGTACCAATCTACCTGATAGATACTACCGGATTATGATATTATAGAGAGTTGTGTTGTTTGTTTGTTTGTAATTAAGCACAAAGCTATACGATGGGCTACCTGTGCTCTGCCCACCACTGGTATCGAAAACCAGATTCTAACGTTGTAAGCCCGCAGACATACCACTGTGCCTCTGTGGGGCAGAGAGTTGTACCAGTATACCGAAGAATAGCTTTTTAGTAATAATTTACCATTGAATAAAAAGTCGAACATCATATAAATTCGTAAGAAAATTCATCTTTCTGTTGGTTTACATTAAAACATTGTTTCTGTTTAATAGTCTTGCTTTGGATTTCTCTCTTTTTATCACGCCTAACTCTTTAGAACTTGACTTCTTGGTCTTTCAATTATCTTAAAGCACAGACATGAAAAAGTTCGTCAACAAGATTATATGTTAGTATTATACTTTCTTTCAATCTTTTACTCATTAATTACTAAAGAAACTCTTGTCTTTTTAAAATTTCCAGATAATAAATCATTTTGATGCAAGAAAAACGTAAAAAGCTACTACTTTTTTTGATAATTACTTAGCGACGGTAGTTTGTTAGAAGCTTATAACATGTTTTAATTTGTTTTCTTATTAACTTGAAAGATATTTTACTTTTTATACCTCACTGCTATTCGAAGAAACTTTTTATATTTTGTAATCAAATCTAAAGATGCTGAATATTTTAAAGTCTTTAATTTTATAAATGTACGTTAGAGTTATTTCTGCCATGAAGTTGTATTTAATATAAATGGCACAACCAAGCGCTATAACCCTACGAATACGGGGTGAGTGGGTTAAAGCAGGAAAGGGTTAAATAAATATGTGCCATATTTTTTAGTGTTTGCCTTCGTATGATTTCTTTAAACTTATTAACTAGAAAATACATCAACATATTTAAACATGACAGAATGATTACACAAGTAATTCAGGCCAAGAATTAGAAAAACTACAGACTTATCAGTCTTTTCTTCACGTGCCAAACCTTAGAAATTATTTAATATATCATACTCAAATTTTAGAGAATTAGGGCTGTGTAGCCATATTTTAAAAACTGTACATTAGTTGCTTAGATAATGTTTCTTTAGATGTATCTTTCTCGTGAGACTAAAATAATACAACAACAACAACTAGATTATCTGCTGTCCTTCAGTAAGGCACTGTTTCATCATTTACAAGTAAAGCCGCATGGTTCTGACTAACCATAACGTAGGATTTGGTAATCGAATAGAGGTGTCACGCTAGGATACACTTAGATATCCATTAGGGAAACTTAGTTATGGATAAACCTAAGTCTATGATTAATTTTTTTTTTTTACTTATTCTCTTTTAACGTAAACCAATGTATACAGTACCTTGACTCTTCTTGCTAAATCATTTAATAACAATACGTGCTTTTTGCTGGTTTTATGACGTGAACGTTCGCCTGTAAAAACTTTTCCAAATAGAAAATGACGGTTATTATTGGCCATTAAATATAATCATTCAATAATTTATTAACAAGAAGAAGATAGATTGTGCAATACACAATGTGCTTTTTTCCAGAATTTTCAATGTGTAAACGGTTACTTTCAAGTTTTCTAGGAATGGAAGGCATTATCGTTTAAATTGGTTTCGCGCGTACAACATTATATTAAGAAATAAAAAAAAATGCTTCCGTGATTTTAGAATTAGAATATCCTACTATATTCAGTTTTTAGTTCGAGGTAAAATCTCTTAATGAATTTCAAAATAGTTATCAATATTGACTGGATATTATATCTTATCTTACTCTGTTAATTAGCACATTGGACTTATTCCAACCGTCCCATAACACTCTATTTAGGCTCCTTATGTAGCAGTTTTTACAAAAATAACTATAGATAAATGGAAGTTCGTAAAAAACGCAAGAGATACTGAAACATAAAGACATAATGATACATATAGATATTCCCAAACTATAAAAATGCTAATAGTAGTTCAGGAATCAGTGATAGAGTCAATGGTATGAACACAATCTATTTATATTCGCATACTAAGGACATAGCTCCATTTTTCGATTACTTTTCAGTGAAAGACTTCATGTTGCAGTTTTTATGCTCAAGACGCTTTTTTTTTCTGCGAAAAATCGTCGTGAAATTTCTTGACTTATTTACGCCAATCTCACATATTTAAAAAAATAACTAACTGGTTTATTTCACGCTATTTGAGATTTCCGCTATTAGTCACTTTACAACTTACAGATAGCGTCTCTTGAACGATATAGTCAATTAAAATTTCTGTTTCAAGACAAGACATACGGCAAGTATTCAAATGGTTATTTTCCTATTACATAAAACTTTGTACAAAGTGATTTACAATTTGTCGTCTAAAATAACAATTCAGTTTAAAAAAATACTTGACTGTATTGTAAATATTTTCTATTAAACTAAGAAATAAGGAAGCCAAAAACAGTTTTCTATAATGATATTCTTAGTGTAAAACGTTTTACGTAACTAAATGACGACATTTTGAGGAAACTACATACTGGGAATCAAAAAGACGTCAATAGGTTTACGATATATATATATATATGCAGATGTTCCTGTTTTAATACCATATATATATATATATATATGGTATTAAAACAGGAACATCTGGGTTGAAGTTTGTATGGAAATGTACCATATCTTTTTCAAGTGTTGAGAATGATTATCTTTGCACGAAACTAGAAACAACTTCTAAAGTCCATTGAAACTTGGAAACAACTAGGATTTAAAAAGCATTTGACTAAAGATTGTTTTTCATCACATTTTTCTTAATTAGTCCATTATGGATTTCAAATCAGAGACGTGTGTAAAGATGGCATTTCAGATATATCTTTTCTTTGCCATAAGTCACTGCCTAGGAGGCCTTTCAGCACCAGAATCGTCAGCTGGACTTGACGATAGCAGCCAAAGATATATCTGGACTTCTGGCAGCCAAAAACTATTTGAAAAAACTATTTATATACAGCGCTTAGGAAAATAATTAAAAGCGATACGCAGTCTCACATGATTTTAGGTATTTTTTAGATCTAATAGGAGTTAATACTTCATCACCATAGATGTTTTATACTAGATATCGTGGATCTTGTTTGCATACAATGGTGTATAAAACACGCATAAGTTAATTCACAAATAGACTGTTCAAGTGTTTCTTACTATAAAGATGAATCATTATGTGCGTGTCTGTATGACTCACTGTGTGTGTTAGCATCCATCACCATGAGATGGCAAGCTCGATTGCCGTAATTTTGGGCCTGGTAACTGGAAATTGTCTGACGACAAACTTTGTTTCATGATATTTGCTCGAAAAGGGGGATAAAAAAGCCCATTTCCACTTTTTTTATAGACTTTTGGTTTGGATCCCTCACAATTGTTTTGTATGGTAACTAGGAACATGTCCGATGATGTACGTGGGCTATATGGATTCAGGATTTTTGCTAGAAAATGGGGATGAAAACACCCTGAAATAGTGCACATTTCCACTTTTTTTATAGACCTTTGGTTT
>NW_013666468.1:86215-87425 GCF_000517525.1 Limulus polyphemus
GTTGTTTTGTATGGTAACTGGAAACATGTCTGACGATGTATGTGGGCTATTTGAATTCAGGATTTTTGCCGGAAAATGGGGATGAAAATACCCTGAAATAGTGCACATTTCATTTTTTTATAGTCTTTTGGCTTCGAATTTAAAGGTAAAAGTACTTAATCAGTTAAATGAGTCAATTATTACCTTCCACAAAGCAAGATATGGGGACATTTATTAATATTGTCCTTTATACAAATTTTGCTTCCTTAATGGATACCCTCAACTAGTTTTGATAAAAAAGTTTAAGCTAACTGTTCGAATCCGCCATTTTTCTCACTAGTCTGATGTTCAAACTGACTTACTTGGTTTTCACTTCTCACTTACTGGTTTATTGCGGAATATGACAGAAATATTTTTAAACATGTCAGTTGACTTATGATGTGAAAGAGTTGTTTGCTACTAATTTGAATGAAAGTGTTTAATTACGTTTTTAATTTGCAATAACTAATTTTGTACCTTAGATGCCGATTGACTTAGGTTAATCAAGAATTATTTCAAATTCTATCTTTATAAACCATTAAAGTGAAAAATGAGATCTGCGCTATATAAGAAACGTCACTTTACGTAGTTAAAACATCTGGTCAGTGTTTACAACCTTAGATTCGAACCTCACCCATCATCAGTTTCTAACCATAAGACAGTGTTATCAGCTTAGCTTATTTGATGAAATATACTGTAGAAAACAGATAAATAATAATCTAAATTTTCAACATTATCGTTATGACAAGACAAAACTGTCTTAAATAATTTCAATCGCCCCTGTTCATTATGATCCAAATCAGACACCTATTGGTCAAACATATAAACTGAAATGCAAATGAACTATCATTTGCTTGTATTACACATGACACTTAGAACTGAATAAGAAGATAAAATCATAAATAATATTCAACGTTAAACTGGTATACAATTAAAAACATTTTATTTAGGCCTATATATGGCCTTCAAAAAGTTGACGACTCTACGTGTTTCGACGTTACAATTAAGAATGACGTTGTAACGTCGAAACACCTAGAGTCGTCAACTTTTCGAAAGCCATAGATAGGCCTAAATAAAAGTTTTTAATTATGTACCAGTTTAACGTTGAATATTTTAACTTTATACACAAATGCCAAAATACTATAATTGAATGAGAAGAGTTTGAAATGCTCTAACTTGTTCATGAGTCATG
>NW_013666468.1:87801-90008 GCF_000517525.1 Limulus polyphemus
TTTAAAGAAGGGTCGCCTCTATAGTTTTTCGGGTTTTAAAAGGGGGGGTGGTTGTGACCCCGAAAAAAAGGGGGGGTCGGTCAACTTTTTGAAGGCCATATATCTCGATAGGCCTAAATAAAATGTTTTTAATTGTGTACCAGTTTAACGTTGAATATTATTTATGATTTTAACTTTATACACAAGTGCCAAAATACTATAATTGAATGAGAAGAGTTTGAAATGCTCTAACTTGTTCATGAGTCATGACTAAATCTCAAAGATGACACTTGTGTATTTAACTGATATCGGTTTAATTGAGCTCAACTAATCATAGTGGGCTTTGCGAATTTGTTAAAATCTCTTAGAGCTAGATAATTTGAATGTGAAACCACTTCCAATTATTTACATGAGGGTGAATATCCTCCACAACCCAAGCAGGTGATAAATCATCATGGTCTGGGATCATCCCTATGTGTAATAATCTTGGAAGACGCGCCACTTTCCATTAAGTGATCCAGAGACTAAATAACCTTGAAAACTTTCAAAGAAGTGGTCGCGGATACCTTAGAGCCTTATTAAGACTGATTTTATGCAAGCAACATGGGTGCCAGGCTGTCCTTGCTGTCCTTTTGAGGTGACCAGACTTCATACTGACGTTAAATTTCTTGAAAGTAAAGATATATGGCCATCTCTGCTAAACATTCATATTCTAGCATAGGCTCAATGGTCAAACATTTGTATTTCAGGTCACGAGACAGATTGAAAAATGTCTGATATGCATAAAAATAAAGTGAATTGGATGGGGAGGGGGATGTTCCTTGACAATATTCTATAACTGTAACTTTTGATTTATCGTAGTTAAAGTATTATAATTACTAATTGGGATTTAATTCTTTTTTGTGCAGTGCATGGTATTTGTGCTTAACTGCAGTCCTTATTCTTCAGTGATCAAATTTCTTAAAGCAAGTGACGTGTTTCATACTTAATGTTGTAGGGTTACTGAGAAACTCGTAATGTATCAATTAATAAGAATGTGTTTATTTTTACTCAAAATTCACTATCGGATTTTGTATTTTTTTGTTTTCTAAAACGAAACGTGCATTTAAACGCTTATAAATAACGTTTAAGCCATAAGAAACTGTTCTCCAACTTATATAAAAATTCTTAATTAACGATAATCTGAATATACATGCGCAATGGCTTAGCATCATTTATTCTTAAGGAATAAAATAGTCCTTGTTAAGATGTTCAGTTTTTCTAGAGAAAACTCAAGACTTCTGTGTTGTCGAATGAACTACAAGTCAAAAACACAACAACACTTTTTATATAGCACTTTTGTCGAATACTATCAAATCACGTTCCCGCTTTTTTCTTTGTGCAATAATCATTGTTCTTGTATCAGTTTGGCTACGACCCAATATTTCATGTCTGTCAAACTTGAAGCTAACGAGTTTTTGGCATGTCCAGAAACGGAAGAACTGGTGACAGCGATTACATGAATTGGATCCTAAGTATTAAGTTTCTTAAGATAAACAATGACACAGCATAACGTCTTAAACACTCTTTTATTTACCAATTACGTACTATTACGCACACCAATACGCAAGAATATTGTAACATCAAGCTGTAATCGATCACTAATTGTGAGAGAGTTTACTTTTACAATAAAGAAGTATTACTATAAAATAAGGGTATTTTAATCCTAAAACCAGATTTACTGCTCTTCTTACTAAATACGCAAGAAGTGCGAGGACTAATTATCTTCTGCTCCTTTTTATACTGTATTATAGCATACATGTTAACTTTTATAATTTATAAGCCTACATGTTTCGTTCTATCAATGTGTTAACTGAAATAATAAAGTTACTGTTCAAGTTAGTTCTATTTTTCCAGTTTACATTATAATTTTTCAAAGTTTTGGATTATAGCCAGTGCAACAAAATTCTTTACGTTTGGAACAAACTAATTGTAATGAACACAAAACTAATAATAAAGAGAAACATACGCAAAGTCATGATTATGCCTGGAAATACTGATTATACTCGGAAGTCATGATTATGCTTGGAAATACTGATTATACTCGGAAGTCATGATTATGCCTGGAAATACTGATTATACTATGTCATGATTATGCCTGGAAATACTGATTATACTATGTCTATGATTATAGCCTAGGAATACTGATTGTACTACGGTAGTACATAGTATTATGTACGATTAGGAAA
>NW_013666468.1:91008-113048 GCF_000517525.1 Limulus polyphemus
CGTATATATATATATATATATATATATATATAGTTCATCTGTTAAAATGATAAGAGTGTAAACGTTAAGATAATTTTACATATCCTTTTCAATAATTTGATAATCTGGAATCACTTTTATAAAGACTAATCTGTATTTGTTTACCAAGTGTGTGAGTCTAAGCCTCATATAAATATTCTATAAGTAGGTGTACTTCTGCAGGATCCCCAAAAGTGTTCTGTTTCAAGAGTAAGTTTAACCAAAATTAAGAGTAACAGAATTTTTTTATTTCTTGTTTTTGAAGTTCATCTGCCATGCTGTGTTGTAGCCTACAGAGTGCATAATTCTTCTTGTGATTCATGACAGTACAAATTCCAACGTTAATCGTCTTTTATGTGACGTCATTTTAGTGTCTACTGCCTGACTGGCAAACAACACACTACTGTATTGTGGTGCGAGTGGCTAAAACAGGTGAATCTTCGGCCCCCTTTGGAGAAATAACCACACGCCCTCCAGTGGTTTAGAGATAAGTTTAAAAATAGGGTTTCTATACTCGTGATGGATGTTGCTACTTAACAACAACTAAATAAAACCGGTAACCACACGACCATGCCCGAAAATATCTATGTTTAACAACAACTAAATAAAACCAGTAACTACACGACCATGCCCGAAAATATATATGTTTAACAACAACTAAATAAAACCAGTAACCACACGACCATGCTCGAAAATATCTATGTTTCTAAGAAATTAGCAGTTCATTATTCAATACAATCTAACTCCTATCTATTTCAATGATTCTGTTGTATCTATATATATAATAATATGGTCATTATTCGTTTAGTTGCTAACTCTAATAATTAAAGTTTCCAATTCAAATGAGTAATGAATACATTTAAATTGTTTTATTCAAATATATTTTATCTTAACTATTTTTAGTTCTACTTGAATGTTAGCTTATTCACGCCCAAGAGAGAGAGAGGAGGTAAAAACGTTTGTGTAGAAGTTCATGTATCAAACAAGGTAAAATCATACTTGTTACTAGGACTAGATCCACTAAACACTGTTAGTGAGTAAGCAAAACGAAGTGTAATCGGTAACAACTGTTGTGGGAGTAATTTTAAAGAAGAACACATACATACCTAGATTTATTAGGAAGTTATTGTTTACCTTAAATATTATCTAGTCAATATTTATTTATGCACTCTTTTAAACTGTTTTTCACTTACATTCTGTCACAAATATAGAACTTAGTTTATTACATTATATATCCTGACTGGCGTCTTTGCTGCTGTTTTTTCTCAAGCCTGATGATTCACTGCACTACTTTAACAGAAAGCATGAGCCTTTAACCAAACTTCCAAAGTTTCTTCAGGTCTTCATTCTATGGACTAGGGCAAGCTGTCTAAAGGTGAGTAACGATCCATCATCAATTCTGGACATGTATTCGGATAAATCTGATTAAGTAAGCGACGGACCAACTAATAGCTGGATCGAAAACGAGATAATAATAACACGACAAGATGGTATGTAGGCATTGTGTTACTTTGTGTTCCTTTCTCAGTGATATAGTACCATTCCAACGATCCACTTTTTTGTTATTTTTGTTGCATATAAAGTCTCTTGAGATGATAGAAAATCGCAATTACAATGCTTATTTTGGAATTCAATTACTTTATAGAGGTCAGTAAAAATAAAGTAAAATGAATGTTACCAACAGTTATATCTAACAAACTCAATTCAACAAAGCCTGTTACTTAAATCGGCTATTTCTCTCTTTGCACTTTCGTTAAAAGATCTGTTTCATAAGTGCTAAGCGACTAGTTGTCAGTCGTTTTGTTTTGGAGGCTGAATACCCTAACCAATAATTTTACAAAATGTTTATTATAAATGTTTAACGACAGTAATTAATTACAATATATCGTACTTTAAGATTTAGTTTAATAAGATTATGTTAATGTGTATATATGTATACGAATCTGATACCATAACGTATTTGGATCACGAGTAAAACAATGAAACATTTTTCACATCACTGCTGTTCCTAATCGTGTTCTGAACGTAATGATGGATCTGTTTCTGCTAATTACGTATAGGCGCTCATTTGAAAATCTGTTTTGTTAGTGAAATGTGCATTTTACTGTTGTTGTCGCTCTTACGAGAAATATGTACTGTGCCAACTGATTCATTGCTAGCCAATACTTTTCTGAACTATGACATTGTTAGTTTTTGATTTGTTGGAATATTTTACGGTTTTAAAGACTGCTGGTACCTATGTTGTACTTGACTATAGTCTAAAGTCAAAATCAATGTTTCTCAACCTCTGGTCCGCCACATCCACCTTGCCTGTCTGTAGGATTTCACGAAAACAAGCAAACAACAATATTCATAGGTAAATCGTAATAGTCTTGCATTTTAGTCATGGTTCAGGAAGGCAGCAAGCCAACACCTCATAGCGAAAGAAATTGCTGATCTAAACGAATTACCACTGCAACTTGAACTGAAAAGCAGATATAAGATGAAACTTTTCTAGTTAATGAATTACTTTAAAAGCTTTAGGCATTGCCCTTTTCATTTTACGAGGCTAGACAATAACACGTTTTAAGAATTTTTAAGAAATGGCAGAAATTCTTGGAATGCTATAGTCAATTGAATAGTAAAAATAATGTAAGATTTGATTCCAGAAAATTAAATAATGTTTTCCGACATTTTAACTGTAAAAGGCTTTTCGAAGCAATCCTTTTAACCTACATAAAGAATCTTATCTAAAAGACAAACAATGTACAAGTGCTCATGATGTGAATTGAAAAATAGTGCACCACAGTGATATTCAAACAACAATAGGGATGCATAGTGTAAGTTGGCAAAATAGAACAGCATTTGAAATCAAAGGGTAGTTTAACAAACAAAATGTTAGTAGCATAATGAACAAAATAGAACAGCATTTGAAATCAAAAGGTAGTTTAACAAACAAAATGTTAGTAGCATAATGAACAAAATAGAACAGTATTTGAAATCAAAGGGTAGTTTAACAAACAAAATGTTAGTAGCATAATGAACAAAATAGAACAGTATTTGAAATCAAAGGGTAGTTTAACAAACAAAATGTTAGTAGCATAATGAACAAAACAGAACAGCATTTGAAATCAAAGGGTAGTTTAACAAACAAAACTGTCATTAACATAATGAACAAAATAGAACAGCATTTGAAATCAAAAGGTAGTTTAACAAACAAAATGTTAGTAGCATAATGAACAAAATAGAACAGTATATTGAAATCAAAGGGTAGTTTAACAAACAAAATGTTAGTAGCATAATGAACAAACACACATAGACCCAATAATATGTTTTATTGATGCAGATAATTGATAAAATAAAATGAAAAATCTGGATACACCAACTAAGTGGTCTCGGTTAACCGGAAGATTTAATGTTTTGATGAAGAGAATTTTTATTGTGATATTTCTATCCAAGAAAGTTCTTCTTTTTGAAGATTTCTATATTTAGTGTTTTTTCGGAGAGGGGGGCATGGAAAGCAAACTGTGCCCATGAAACCTGCTTGTTAGTGAAAAGCAAAGTGAAAGCGAAATAAATTAATAAATATTTAGAAGCTTTTTTTGTAGTGTAACGAATGAAATATCGGCTATATCTATCTCCATTATTTTCCCACATGTTTCAGTATGATATCGATATCATTTTTAAATGTTTTGCTAATATGCCTCCCCCCTTTCCCCATACCATTTGTATCTAAATAGCAATAATTTTCGTATTTACTCATGTCGGCTGTCTTTCAAATATACTAGTAATGTATCTATCAACACCAATTGTCTCATAATGTCATTCTTTTGTGTTTACTGATTCCAGCTGTCTTCTAAATGTGCTAGTAACGTATCTATCAACACCAAATGTCTCATAATGTCATTCTTTCGTGTTTATTGGTGCCAGCTATCTTTCATATATGTTAATAATGTCTCTACCAATAAGAGTTGTCTCATGATGTCAATCTTTCGTGTTTACCGATATCAGGCAACCTATTAAATATATATGTCTTTTTATTTACAGATGACAGACGAATGTTAAGTATGTTATTTGAAAACATGAAACGAATCTCAAACTGAACACTCATTTTATACCTCAGTTTTTCAGGTGACCCCGGAATAATCAATTTCATATCTACTTTTAAAATGTGCTGAACATTAACAGCATTTTTATTATTTACATCAATGATTTACGAAGAAACGTTTTTGGTAGTTATCAACAATCATAATTGATCATGAGATCAATAAAATTTCGTTTAGTTCTTTACTCGTCAACTTAATTAGGATACAAGTACATTAAAGAGACGATAACAAGGAATTACTTCTATATATATACTATACCTAGGTTTATACTTCATACAAATAAAAACCTATTCACACATGGTACACCGAGTCACTAAATTAAAGAAGCTTTCAGAATGTTCTCGTTTTCAAAAAATACATATGCATTTGTGAGGACAACCATCAACTATTACACTGGTTCTTTGCGAAACATGTTACACAGTGTTCATTAGAGCCACTCAAACAACACGCTATCAAATCTGCGATCATTATGTTAAGTCATCAAAATGTAAACCAGATAAATCACGAAGTAACCAAATCGCATGCCTACTTTGTCTGAGATCAACTAATAAGCAATTTTCCTTTGTCAGAAAAAATACGAGCTTTATCACGAAAGCTTAATTGCACTCTTTAGATTTTCTTTAAACAAAATCCCTTTTCTGATATACATTTTTTAAAACTATACTTTGTGTTTATTGTGTGCAAGCTCCGTATATGATAACATACTCTGAGGTGACTAGAAAACAACAGCGTTGTATGGTAAAGCCAACAAGCTTATTTAACAATATGGTTATAGACTTATATTTTCTACAGCGATAGTTAAAAAGTACATATGTACTATCTGCTCTAGTCGTCTCTAATTTTCTACTGATACACTAGAGTGAAGGCATCTAGTCAACAGCGCACACCGCCAATCCTTGGGCTACTTTAATCAAATACAGGTATCCCTCGATTTATGAAAGGGACACGTTCTTCGAGAACGTACCGTATAACACAAATCGAAAACGTTTTTGCCATTATTTTAAAGGTAAAAAATAGGGTAAGTGTTCCTGACCAAAACTTTTTAGTCACACTAACGTAACATTTTGTTCCACTATAACGTAAGAAAATACATGTACTGTTACAATTAACACACAAAAAAACCTGAAATAAAAACATATTTTAATTATCAAAATACTCGCCAAGAAGTAGTTGTTGCTTTGGTTGTCAAAGTGACAGGAGAGTACGGCGGTTACTGGCGATCTTCGGAGGGTGATGGCGAGAAAGCAGACGGCGAGGTGTTTAATTATTATAACGGAGAAAAATAGCTTTATAGGTATTTGAATTTCGTAATAGTGAAAAACTGTTTCGTAACGGGCAATATTTTTTTTATGATGATTTTACGTAAATTTTCGTTATAGCGAAAAATGAGAACGAAAGTCGGAAAACATGCTTATAAAAGTTAATTACGTTATAGCGAAAAAACGTAAGCAAAATGTTCGTAAGTCGAGGGATCTCTGCAGTGGGATTTGGCCGTCACTCTTATAACGCATCCACGGCTTCAAAGTGCGGGGAGCGATTTTCAGCAAAGGAACGCGAACCATGGACCCTTTGGTTCACAGTCTAAATATTCTAATCACTAAGCCACACCCAGCTTAAAGAGGAGGTTCAGACTATATCTTTTTTTAAGTATGACATGAAAGGGACTCATGGAGCTACAAATAATACCTTTTTAGGGCACATATTAACATAAGTCACTTTTAATATACGTTCTTTGTATGCAGTTCATACTATATTGTTAAATGATATATCGTATTAAAGCCACATCTTTGGAGAACACATGTATCAAGAGACTCGTGATTGCACTTTTCGGGAAGATATCGGATGTATATATATTAATATTTTTAGGAACACGTGTTTACATTATTTAGAACATATATTTTATTGAGATGTAGTGATCTTGAGAAACAAATTGTTTGAATTTTTTTGGTTTTATCCACTGAACTTTTATAAGTTGGTGCTCAGGAAAAATGATCACGTAGCTTTGAACAAATGTGTATTTATGTTCGTTTCTGTCTCTAGCATAAAAATGCTATCTTGTTCTGTCAGCCAGGGCCCAGCATGACCAGGTAGTTAGGGCGCTTGACTCGCAATCCCCGTTTGAATCCCCGTCCCACCAAACACGCTCGCCCTTTCAGCCGAGGGGGTATTATAATGTGACTATCATTCCCATAATTCCTTGTAAAAAAGAGTAGCCCAAGAGTTGGCAGTTGGTGGTGATGACTAGCTGCTTTCCCTCTAGTCCTTCACTGCTAAATTAGGGACGGCTAGCGCAGCCCCCGTGTATCTTTGCGCGAAATTCACAGCAAACAAACAAACACAACAAACTGTCAGCCAGAAAATTTGGGATTTTCATCATATTCTTCATATTCCATAAGTCTGTTAATTTGCAAGTAAAAAATAAACGAAATAGGTTGAATATGATAAATTATATTAAAAGGTATAAAATATCTCAATACGGGAGCAAGATTATTAACGGTTATAGACGTTACTAATGACAGAAGCTTAACAACAATAACAGTTAGTTTGATATATAGCCTTGATAGAAACGGCACTAAAAGCATGGAGATTAATATTGTTAATACAGATATGAATGGTAACAACCATTCTCGAAAATTAGCATAATATAAAGCAATGATAGTTGGATACTGAATTCAGGAAAGTAAAAAAAAAAATCAATAACACTTACCAATAATATGTTTCTTCACAAGCGTTTCCTAAAAAGCTGGTTGTCGTAATAATACGTTTTTGTGATACTGTAGCGGCCAGCTGTCTTGGTAAGCTCAATCTAACCAATACATTGCAAGTTTAAAAAATAAACTGCTAAGTAACAAAAGGGAAAACCACTTCAAGATGGGATATTTACAAAAAGGATAATGTAAAAAAAAGGGCTCAAATAGCCCTGATGCTTTGCGCCATAAAGCCCCAACAACCAACCAAACAACCAAAAATTGATCCAACACTTTAACTATAAAAATAGTAACAACGGTCAAGCAAGGATGTAATATAAAATAGCTTAGTTAAACAATACAAGATACAAAATCCTTCTTCATTTAATTCAACTTTTGTTTCATCAACAAGGAAAACAAGGAACAAGTGGTGAATCGAGAGTTTTTGACTATTTCTCCTAATCTATCAATAAATGTTGATTTTTGTTTTAGCGTATGATATTAGAGTATCTAGCTTTAAAGAAAACATTTAGTACAATGTCATTTAAATAACTGGGTTACCTGTGGTTTTATCCCAGATTTCCCAGAATTCTGTTCTTTGAAAGTCTGTGGTATGTTTTACTCCAACATTTTATTTCTACTTAGTTGTAGTTGCTTACTTGATTTCAAGTATACACTTCTGTTTATCAGAGATTTATGAAATAGTGCAAGAACGAAATAGTTACATAATGGGAAAAAATATATCATATTTGTTACCCCCCCTCCCAAAAAAAAAGATGAAGGTAACTTAACAAGATAGATTCTTAACCTTCTGCTCCGCCATGTAGAACAGAAGATGGATTGTTGACTACCTACTTTACCATAACAGAAGATGGATTGTTGACTACCTACTTTACCATAATTAACGTCTTGATTTACTTCATAATAGAAAAGGTAGATTGTTAACTTCCAGTGTTATTTTATGCAACACGAGTCCTGTACTACTTCATGGCATAGATGATGTGTTACTAATTTACTGTTTTACCTTCAACTGTTTTATTCTGCCCTACTGAATGTACGTAATTTACTTATGTTTTATCTTATACTACAGAAGATACTTTCTAAACATAATGTTTTACTTTACATTTTCCAGACAAAAATAAATAGCTAAAATATCTTTTGTTATCTTACGTAACTTAAGATACTAAACTTTTAAAATATTCATTACTATTTGACTACAAAATAATTTTTCTTTGGACCACACTAATTCATAATTTTGATTAACAAATTTACAATTTAACCACACAAAAAATAACGGATAATTTTTGAGTAATGGAGTAATTCATATCTGTAATGTTTGAAACAGATCTCTGTTGAACGTGCAGTCTTATAGAAGTGATAAGACTGATAACTGAAGCCATTCACCATTTTGACAAGTGTATCTCTTAAATCAAAGGGAATTACTAAAAGCGCGACCGTTTTAGCCATAGCATTTAGTAATAATATCTCTCTTGATATCTTAAACATAGGATTAAGTTCAGAATGGATACAGAAAGTATAAGTGATAAATAATTGAGTAGCATTACTCAGTGTTCGAACTTTACGTATTTCTAAATCATGTTGGTGCTCGACTGGGTGTATTTTGTTGGATTATTTGTTAAGCAGATCTAAATGAAAAACTCTATAGTTAATATTTGAAAAATGCCTTTTTTTGCGAAACATTGTAAAACCGTTTTTGGACAACTCCCATTTCTTTACGTGAGATTTAGTCGAATTGCGCTTCGTGTTCGATCACGTAATATCCTGTAAGACTTCAAGCTCAGTCAGATAATATTCGCAATGTAGGGATCTGATCGATCGGGTGAGTTTGTTCTTGATATCTTTGATTTCTGAGTTGTTCTCTTGTGGGAAGAACCCAGGTGACGTCTTTCTTCCTCAACCTTCTCCACAGCTGGTGTCCTAGCTCTTACGAGATCATCAACAAATTTATAATTTTCTGTTCTTTGTACTTTATAACAGGCTATTCATATTTTTACATAGCAATCTTGACTACAACGAGGAAAAACAACATACTTAAAATACAAATGATAGGGAAAATATAGCTTATTCTTATAAAGATGTTGGCATTTTGAAGGTGGTTTCTCCAAAATAAGTTAGATGTGTATTAAAGAAACTCAGGCTCGTTTTTTGTTTCGGAAATTAGAGAAAAGCTTTTTAAAGTCTATATGCGCTACCCGCTTCAAATGTTCAAATGTCAAGAGGGAAGGTAGCTAATAAACAGCATTCACCATTAACTCTGGAGCTACTCTTATCTGATCAAATAGTATAATTTGACCCTTTGGTTCAAACATAACCTAATGTTCAGGCATAAACTGATGTTCAGGCATAAACTGATATTCAGCATACCTTATTTCAAGGCGTGACCTGATGTTCAGCATACCTGATTGACAAAATCAGGATCTTCAATATAAGAATGTAAGAAAACGATGTTTTTGGTCCGTTATATGGTGAATGTTGCTATTGGATGTATTTTAATATTTTTCAGCTCAAACTGTGAAACATTAATCATCAAAAATAATAAAAACTAATGGAAGAATACTAGTGAAGATAGAAAATATATTGAAATGTTACTTTTCTTGCTTGTGTTAATAATATGACAGGACTAGTTATCATGGATTGTTTTAATATCTGACGAAATATTGAATACAGTTGTTTAAATCGGCATTATTATATTATTCGGGAATAATTAGCCAATATGTAATTAGAATCTTCAGAATAAAAGGACATTGTTTCTTTGTTTATTGTGAATTTCGCGCAAAGCTACACGAGGGCTATCTGCGCTAGCTGTCCCTAATTTAGCAGTGTAAGACTAGAAGGAAGGCAGCTAGTCATCACCACCCACCGCCAACACTTGGGCTACTGTTTTACCAACGAATAGCGGGATTGACCGTCACATTATAACGCCCCACGGCTGAAAGGGCGAGCATGTTTGTTGGGATGGGGATTCAAACTCACGACCGTAAGATTGCAATAAAAGGAGAATCGTAAAATAGAGAAAATCAGATATATGAAAGATAAAAAAACCACGTCAAATTTAACTACCAATGATGGTAACAAGAGCTAAAAAGAAAATGAAACTAAAGGTTATGAGAATAAAACGAAACCTTAACTTAAGATTGAAGAAAATAAAAGCTATACCTTCCATTGGAAGTTAGCGCCCAGTCTTGCTTTAAATATAAAAATAAAAGTACATTAATTGAAATTGAAACCTAGGAGTCCAGCACAAACGCTCAGATAAGGAAACTAAATAAAACGCTTACACTGGAGAGATCCGGTCAAAGAAAAGAACGAAAAGACAACTAAAGAATCCACCAGCAAAGTTATAGGTTCATAGCTTGAGCCACCCAGGAGACCCAGCAATCACACCGTATCTCCGTCTGAATTGATCAGTTGTACGAGGAGTGAACATCAAAGAATAAACACTGCCTCACACAAATAATCTAGGTACACTCGAAATAATAATACTCGCTAAAGAACATATAGCTCTGAAGAAGCTTTTCGCGTGTTTGTAATATGTGTCCAAGTTCCTAAGACACCAACAGAAACTGAAAACTAAAACCTTTCTTTGCGTATTTAAACACTACCTACAGGATGGTGAAGTTACGTAGGTACGCACGTGACACTTCTCCGTCGGTAGTTAACACCCAATCTTACGTTAAATATTAAAATATAAGTAGTTTAATAGAAATTGAAACCTAGGAGTTTCATATTAATTTAAAACATGATTTCAAATGCACAATGCTAGAGCAATAGATGCATATTTAACTTAAAACCTAATTTCAATGCATAATATTAGAACAATAGATGCATATTTTACATAACAACCAATTTTTGTCACATACTTACTCCATAAACTAGAACCAAACAAGATAAGACAATTCAAAACAAGAAAAAAGTATAACCCTTTTAAACCCATACAGTGTTAAAACATGTATACATAATACAAAGCAAACGAAACTTTTATTGGTGAACATCGATTATAACTACAGTAGAAACTAAAATAAAAAACTGAAAAACTGACAATTACAAGGTGTAATAGAATAATAATAGTAATTAAAGTAAGATAAAATCAAGCGTTTTAAAACAAGTTAAGCAGTTAAAATTATAACGATAAACCAATATAGAGGAAATAAACCACAATAATTTACGTTCTATGTTTTACCAAAATATATTAATACGATAAAAAAGAAACCCATTGCATATTGAAATGATCATACACTTTATACAAAATAAAAGCTAAACATGAACAGATTGGTCTAAACAGAAACTGAGTAACTTTAGTCAAGCTTGATGTACGATAAACGACTATTACATAGAACATAAATGATGTCAGAAAAACACGTATGTTCAATAAGTCTTGATACAAAATGATAAAAACCCTTATAGCCCTAGCGCTTTCGAAAGCGCTCGGGTTATAGGATTTTTATCATTTTGTACATGGAACATAATTACATAGTTAAAATAAATAAGCCAGTAATAAAGTGAAATCAAGCGGTAAGGAGCTAAAATGAAATTTAGAGAATTCAAAATCAGGAGGGCCTTGGAAGGCCCGGCATGTCCTGGTGGTTAAGGTGCTCGATTTGCAATCTGCGGGTCGCGAGTTAGAATCCTCTCACCGAACATGCTCGCCCTTTTAATCGTGGGGGCGTTATGATGTTTGTTGGTAAAAGAGTAGCCCAAGAGTTAGCGATGAGTGGTGTTGACTAGCTGTCTTCTCTCTAGTTTATCACTCCTAAATTAGAGACGGCTAGTGCAAATAACCCTCGAGTAACTTTGTCCGAAATTCAAACCAAACCAAAATCATGAACGTAATTTAAAATCGCATATAAACCGAACTGAACAATAGAAGCTGTGATTTCAACAATATCTGTCGTATATTAACTTCTATTTTGATAAATTTAACAAAATTGTAACCTAATGCATCTTAACTTTCAAATTTGCCTTAAGAAAAGCAACACATACAGATTTTGTAAGTTAGGTATATCAACAAGCTCCAGTTTAGGGTTATCATTGAACCTCAACTGGAGTTTCACTGAGCATCATAACTTGATATTTAAGCACAAAAAGGAAATAGTAAAACTTGGGATTTTCTGAAAACTCAAAACTAAGTAATAGGTTAACTAAACTCATGCACAGTACAGAACAGCACCACGTTTAAATAAGCTAAGCTTGAGTTAAACTATACATATGAAATCATTTTTAACTTGTCTAATCAATGCGAAATTAATACATCTATTTAATTCAGTACGAATAATGAAATAATATTCGAAACTTCATTATGCCTCGTTCACTACATCACATAAAAACGAAACAAAGCTCAGATTCTAGTCCATAATATATACATATTATGATCATATGGAAACCACATTAAAAGTCGTCCACGGACCATACCACAGTGGCAATCAAACGTACACACATAAATCTCCAATCTGACGAAGGCTGTTTAAAAATGCCATGCTCATGACCGTTAAATCAAAGTAGCTTCATCGAAAGAACGTACAATATGATAATAGTCCTGCATGGATTTAAATGCACCGTAATATACAGCAATAGAAAACAATAACCTCTATTAACATAAGACTAAGTAAGTACAAAATGATAATAGCACGAATGGATATGTTTACACCGTGATATACAGTAATGACATAGATAGAAAACAATAACCTCTATTAACATGAAACTAAACAACTACAAAATGATAATAGTACGAATGGATCTGTTTACATTATGATATACAGCAATGACATAGATAGAAAACAATAACCTATATTAACATGAAACTAAACAACTACAAGATGATAATAGTACGAATGGATCTGTTTACATCGTGATATACAGTAATGGCATACCTAGATAGCAGTAACACAACAATTTACTCTAAAGTCTAAAATCGTCCACAATACTCAGAGAAATAAGAAAACCTATAAAATAAAGCCATACTCATCATTAAACTCCTGAAACATAATTACAGTGCACGAATACTGTCAGTTCTAGACTTTAAACATTATTTTTTTATATTAACAGTCTATAAAAACTTTGGCAAGAGCTCTAGCCATTTATATGGATACAGCTGATCACTGCTTACATCTTCTACCTTCCAGTGTGGCTGAAAACATGTCATGGCGGATAGGTCACAGGTCACAGATAGTCCTTGACGGTGTTGTTGTCCTAACTTATACTAAATTCCGATCAGAGCCAGCTATGTACTTAAAGCACAACGAAAAATCAACCTGGCAACCAACATAGCTAATTTAGAACACATTTCTTACGTTTCTACCTGAAAAAGTTATAATGCATTGTTTCATCAGTTAAGTATCCTCGTTGTTAACAATATTGTCTGCCGTAATCCCAAAAATATCTCATCTTCGTGGCATTGGTCAGTGGAGAATTCATTGTGGCCCATCTTCGTTCTTGTTGGCTGGTTTATCTCACAAATGAACTCTTGGACACTAGTGTGCAGCAAGAACATTAGTTTAATAGTAAAAGGAGCTAACGCTAGGCTGTATTGATTGCCAAAGCCCAAGCATGGGAGAGTATGCAGTGGTCGTCTATGGATGTTAGGAGTTCAGTATAGGGTGTAATGTGGGTATTAAACTTAGAAACTCGTAAACAAAAATAAAATGATAGAAAAAATATATGATTAGCTAATGAAGAATTCAGTTATATCAACAAAACTTTCGAGCAGTACTTAAGGACGAGAGGGAGGGAGGGGGAGTAATAATACCATCGAGTAGTACTTAAGGACGAGAGGGTGGGAGGGGATAATAATACCATCGAGTAGTACTTAAGGACGAGAGGGTGGGAGGGGGAGTAATAATACCATGCAAAAAAATCTATATTTGGTTCACAAACATAGTGCATCACATACAAAACTATAACTGTATATTGAAGAACTTATGCTGACCACTGGTTTGACGATATCATACAATGCTAACCATTCATTCTCGAACTCTATTTTTAGCCCTACTTGCTGCAACAGGATATGGTGTGGCATAGGGTCACTGTGCTGGCATTTGAATAATTTGCTTATGAGGAACATACACACGGTCCATTAATGTTATTTACGGCCATGTCGATACAAGTGATCACATCAGCACATTTCATCGATATAGGTAGCACAATTCTCATGAACTCTACGTAGTTAAACTCAAGATAATCCTATAATAACACCTCAACTCTACAATCGAGCTTCACTGAAGTATTCTACAGTGTGAAGTGTGCCACTTGGTGTCTCATCTAAGCACTCCTGTTGGAAGTTCTAGAAATCAATCCAGATTCTATTTAAACAAAAACTTACTAGACGATGGAATTTTAAACGTTATCTCGCCACCTTATGTCTGTAGCGGTAAATGCAACCTTCAAGAAGTTAGTAGAGTAACCCATTTGAGTAAGCATCAACAAAGTTGCGGCATCATGAAGTATGGTTTGAGACAGAGATTTGGCAGAGTGGTGAATGACTGAAGCAATTACATTTAGTTGTGTTTGCATGCACCCTAACCTCCACATGAATCTTGGCATTATCAGATGGCCTCTCCCTTTGGAAGGCTAAGCCACTGGACCCTAATTCGTCTATTTCTTAGAAACAGCACTGGTCATTACAGCTGGTAGGAGGAAGTAACCAACTATGCTTCCTCAGTACACATCGCAGGTGTTGTTGTCAGTCGATAAGGAACAGGTACACTAGATGCCGATTGTATGGGAATGATGCACATACCTTCCTAAAAACTTTCAGGACGAACTGGTTCAATAGTGTAAGAACAACGACTAGCATTTGGCGACTGCTTTCACACGGATCGTTCACTTTTTCATGTTCTTACACAGACTAAGTCGTGAGTAACAGCAAAAATGTTCTAACTAATACTGAAAAAATCTTGATTATAGAAAAATTAGTCAACGCCTAGTTAAAATCCTCAGAATAACAGAAGGACCTTGGATTTAGTTATTAAATACAAACTGAAAGTTGAAAATGATTAATTGAAGACATTAAACCAGATATGCAACAGAAAAAGTAGTTATTACAATAACTATTACAATTACAAAAATACAAAGTTAAGACATGTGGTAATCATAACAGGAACTGAATAGGAAACCAAACTAAAGAAATTAAAGGTAAAAGTAAAACTAAGCCTAAAATTGAGAAAAGAAAAATAAACCTGAAGCCTCACACATTGGTTAACAGGCTTAGATAGGTACTCTACAAAAAAATAAATAAATTGTAGAAAAATTTCAACTTCTTACATGAAACGATACTCCAAGAAGATACCTGGAGTATTTCAAAACTTTCTCTCACATTGGGCAATCTGCCGTGTCCATCACGAAGAATCGAACTCCGGATTCTAGCATTGTAAGTTCGTAAACTTACCGCTGTTCCACCGGGAAAAATACTACGAAATAATTAAAGTTTTCACATCAAACAACACATATATCACTGGGTTTCTCCTGATTAATTTTTACTGTCACAAAATAAATTTGTCAAAACTATGTCTTAAAAATAGCGACTAACACCTTAACCAAAACCTTACATAATATTTCTCCTAAGAAATATATTACTGAAATTACGTCTGATGTTCCTAGAAATAAAGTTTGTAAGATATTACTGAAATTACGTCTGATGTTCCTAGAAATAAAGTTTGTAAGATATAACTGAAATAACGTCTGATGTTCCTAGAAATAAAGTTTGTAAGATATTACTGAAATTACGTCTGATGTTCCTAGAAATAAAGTTTGTAAGATATTACTGAAATTACGTCTGATGTTCCTAGAAATAAAGTTTGATTGTTCTTCCATACTTTCAGCTGACTTACTGAGTGTTATTAAAGAAAAAATATCAAAACAAAATAGAAGTTATCTAGCTATCTGTACTGTTCTGATTTTATCGATTCATTATCTTTAGTTAGTTCAAATCTAACAGATCTAACTCCCCCTTTTTTTTCAACTGACAATCAGTAAGACTATGGAATTTTCATATTTAATGCAGACAACAAGCACTAGGCTCAATTACCTTCTTTGCTAGACTTTCACCAAATCAGAATAAACTCTTTAGGTTCCAGAAGACTGTATCTTACTCGTTAACTAATCTTTCCGCGCTAGTCTGTAGCCAAAGACAGAAGAGGGTCTCTTGGTAGAAGATTAGAATTTTTAAACTGATGACTAATCTTCCGTGTTAGTCTGTAGCCAAAGTCAGAAGAGGTTTTCTTTTTGGTAACTAGAAGAGACTTTCCTTCTGGTTTATAATAAGTGTTTAATTTGCTCATTAACCTTTCCTGTTTGACCATCAACAACAATAGAAGACATTCAATAATTTAATAGCAAGTGTTTTTGAATTGCAGATTCATCTTCCTCGTTAGACTGTCACCAATGACAAAAGAGACTATTGAAGTTATATAGAAACAACTGAATTGACTAATGAAATTTTATGGAATAGACATGTCACTGACATTAGCTTACTTTAAATAGAACACTTGTTACTAGAAGCACTTTACATGAAAAAATGACAAATAATCATACACTTGTAAATTCTAAAAACTTCCAAACGTTTCAGTGCAATTAATATAACTAATTGGAAATTCAATAAAATAAAATAAAACTAGCATCCAGCTATATTGAGTTATTCTAAGTTAAGACACGTTGTGCGCGTAGTTAATATCTTGACAAACTCAGTATAGAATATTCATATTTTCTAGTAGAAGCAACACTACACGTGTTACATAGTTTCTTAATTATTTATATTAATCAACATCATCGCATATATTGATATATGAATTCATACAAAAAGAAGTGTTTGACGTCTTAACTTTCGTTTCCAATCTCGGTTATGATTTTTTGAATTCCTTAATTATTTTATAATTGAATATTCTAGATCTTTCTAAGCCCAACATTATTTTGATATATGTATAACACAGGTTTCTCCATATCAATGCATAGAGACAACGAATTGTTTGGTGCTGTATATTTTTCCTTTTTATCATTTATTTAATTTAATTTTTTTTCATTAAAATATGTTTGTGCTTTCTACACAGTAAAAACGTTTTCATACACAGTCAACATGCCAGATTAAACAGCGGTTGCCAACGATGTATTGAATATTTCCTAAATACTTATATGAAATATTATAAACCCTTCTACTCTGACGTATGTACTGTTTTTTAAAGTTTTATATTGGTTTTGCCTTACTCAGTAGAAGCTCGTTTCTCATCTTTAGATATTAGAAATGTTTTACAGTAACTTTACTTTCTCTAATTAATTGGCAAGAAATACGCAAGTGTATATTTTATTGTAAAAGACTAATGTGTTAATGTTACAATACACATTTTAATATTTACTTTTTGTTTTTGGGTAATTTCATTTGGAAAATGGTTGTGGATATTTTCTAAGTTTATAAAAGAATTGAGACTCAAGACTATAAAAAAGTTTTATGAGTTCTCGTGTTGTATAATATTTTAAAATATCTAGCAAAATATGCAAATCATTAGGAGATAGATCTGTTTAACTTGGGATGAATTCTTGCAAACTATTTTTAAGTAATGAGACAGAAATTTATTCATATATTATAAGTTAAACTCTAATTATGATTAACTCATACGCTATTTCATTTCATGATTACATGCGATGCATATACACATTGTAAAATGTGTCTTGCATAAAGTTTAGAACAAAAAATAAAATAACGCAACTTGAATCACTTAGTATAGTCACGTGATTAAGAAAGGTATAGTAATAAAACTCTTAAAATAAAATACAATTATTATTCAGTCTTTTAGCTGTCTGAGCAGAAATGCCCTATGTCGGAGAAATAAAATTTTTTGAGTATTAAACAAGTGTATATAGTTTAAAAGTAAAATCTCCGAAGAAACTAAGAAAAAGTTTAGCTGTTTAGACTTAACCAATAATGTTTATTGGTTTTCAACTAGATTTTGCGTAGTGGCACCACTGAGGATATGTATTAATTTCGGTCTAACAGTCAGAACTATAGATGTCCTGATGAACGTGGAGGCACCACTCTGAATGTGTACCAGTTTCAGTTTAATAATCAGAACTAGAGGCATCCTGATCAGGCACCACTCTGAATGTGTACCTGTTTCACTCTAACAATTAGAACTATAGATGTCCTGATGAACATGGAGGCACCACTCTGAATGTGTACCAGTTTCAGTTTAATAATCAGAACTAGAGGCATCCTGATCAGGCACCACTCTGAATGTGTACTAGTTTCAGTTTAATAATCAGAACTAGAGGCATACTGATCAGGCACCACTCTGAATGTGTACCTGTTTCAGTTTAACAATTAGAACTATAGATGTCCTGATGAACATGGAGGCACCACTCTGAATGTGTACCAGTTTCAGTTTAATAATAAGAACTAGAGGCATCCTGATCAAGCACTACTCAGAATATGCGTCAGTTTCAGTTTAACAATAAGAACTCGAGACTTTCTGATGAACGTGGAGGCACCACTCTGTATGTGTACCAGTTTCAGTCTAACAATAAGAACTAGAGGCATCCTGATCAAGCACTACTCAGAATATGCGTCAGTTTCAGTTTAACAATCAGAACTCGAGACTTTCTGATGAACGTGGAAGTACCACTTATGACATATACCAGTTTCAGTTTAATAATCAGAGTTCGAGGCTACCTGATATGAACAAACCTGTGATAGTATAAGTATAGTATAACTCACAACTGTAGCATAATCTGACTTTAAACTAATTGCGTTGTCAATAACACCTGTAACCTGTTTAGGTTTTCGTAACTTATCTTAGTACCTTTAGCTTCTAATCATTTTAAATGTAATTTCAAAGTCTCAACAACTTGAGGATAAAAACCGTATATATTAAATAAAGCGGCCCGGCATGGCCAGGTGGTTAGGGCGCTCAACTCGCAATCTGAGGGTCGCGGGTTCGAATCCCTGTCCCACCAAACATGCTCGCCCTTTCAGCCGTAGGGACGTTATTAAGTGACGGTCAATCACACAATTCGTTGGTAAAAGAGTAGCCCAAGAGTTGGCGGTGGGTGGTGATGACTAACTTCCTTCCCACTAGTCTTATACTGCTAAATTAGGGACGGCTAGTGCAGATAGCCCTGTGTAGCTTTGCGCGAAATTCAAAACAAACAAACAATTAAATAAAGCGTACATGAACAAAGAAAACTAATAAATGAATTACCTAAAACTGAACATAGTGCTACAAGACAAAGAAGAAATTCGTGTATCATTTAATAGATATGCATATGGTTACTTCTCGTGCCATTCGTTAAGTTTGAATGCTGTTAGGAATGGAGTTAACCACTGCAATTGTAGGATTAATGCATTTGTTAACGTTGGTTCGTAGAATTATGTCAAGAAATCTCAAACACACCTAAACTAGTGTTTGTAATAGAGAAAAAGTAGTTGTTATGCTTATAAATATTTTTTTATGTTAAGCACAAAGCAACACAATGGGCTATTCGTGCTCTGCCCACCACGGGTATCGAAACTCAGATATTAGCGTTGTAAATCCGCAGACATACCGCTTTGCCACTCGGAGGCTAAAAATAGTTTTAATGATGTATATACAACGATCGTAAGGCTTAAACAAATGCTACTATTACTGTTAAGTTTTGACGTTTAATGCTGGTATTAGTTTTAGAGATAACAGTTTAGTCTAATAAACGTCGCAGAAATGTTAAGTAAATGATGTTTCTAATTTTGTATAATATTTATAATGTATTAGTCTAATTTTATGCATTAATCAGATCATCAGGATTTTATCTTCTCTTACTTGGATCTCGGTGAGCCCATAAAGGTCAACAGAATACTGATCTGTGTTGGAATTTTTACTGTATTTTATAGGATGGGAAGATGAACTAAACAAACTGAAGAAATGTATGCATTTACTTTTACAGAATTTTATAAGTTCCAAGTTCAAAACAATTCATTAAAGTATAACATTTTCTGGGTATTTTGGTAACCTTAGGTCACTCACTACCTAATATATATTCATTCTTTACGTTTAAGGATCTTTGTTAACGCTAAAGTTTTGCAGCTAATAAAGAACCTTTAGTGTAAAGAAACATTTGGTAGATATAACTAAATAAAACATTGAAACTCAAGAATAAATGACAATAAATGTATGAGAAAAGGTGTAAAACTTAAAGTATTATAGTAATATGAACTTTATCCTCAAAGTACAGCTTGCGTGTAGGGTAAAATGGACATAAGTAAGTAAACAGTAGATAAATTTGTTCCATTATCAAGCAAAAAGATGCACAATCAGCAAAATCTTATGCCCCCACCGCAGGAATCGAACCTGAAATGTTAGTATTATAAGCCCTCAAGCTTATCGCCATATTACCAAATGGTGTTCCATTTGGATTATTGTAAATTCATTACTTTGTTGTGAGTTTACTTGAGAGCTCTTGTCGCCGACCTTTTACACTGAAGATTAAAAAAGAAGTAATAAAAGTACATAGAATTATCAAAATTGCGTATGTAAAATAGCATAATGAAAATACATCAAAAGTGTCAACAAAAGTCTCATGAAATTTCTCACGCATATCTACTTGGGTAGAAAATGTCATTGCGCCATGTTTTCTGAATGCTGATGTTGTTACATAAAACAAGTCAAACTAAAATTATCTATAACGTATGCTCTAAAACTCCAGATTCAAGCTTTAGTTGAACAGCTCTGCTTTTACTAATCAACTGAGATGGCTGCAGCAGTTAACATTATTCTGTCACTAAGACGTTGAGATGGCTGCAGCAGTTAACATTGTTGTTTCACTAAGACGTTGAGATGGCTGCACTAGTTAACATTGTTATTTCACTAACACGTTGAGATGGCTGCAGCAGTTAACATTATTCTGTCACTAACACGTTGAGATGGCTGCAGCAGTTAACATTGTTCTTTCACTAACACGTTGAGATGGCTGCACCAGTTAGCATTGCTGTTTCTCTAACACATTGAGATGGCTGCAGCACTTAATATTGTTGTTTCACTAACACATTGAGATGGCTGCAGCAGTTAACATTGTTGTTTCACTAAGACGTTGAGATGGCTGCAGCAGTTAACATTGTTGTTACACTAACACGTTGAGATAGCTGCAGCAGTTAACAGTGTTGTTTCACTAACACACTGAAATGGCTGAAGCATCTGACAATGTTCTTGTTCTAACCCGTTCGGATTATTGTTGCTCATATTGTATGTTAAGTTGCTTCTCTGTAAACGAACTTTAGTTCTATGATTTGCTCTATATACAATAAAACATGTGACTTTCTAATTCCAGCTTAATACCAAAGCATACACACTTATTTAAGTCACATCTTTTGTGAAACACGAATATACGACAAGGTGCACTACTTCAAGTATAATTGAAAAACCAAGACCATATGATGGTTAACACAGTTATTTGTTGTTTGAAAAAGATAATTCTCGTTTTATCTGACCTTCAAAGTTCCTAAGAACTTGCTTTCGTTCAAGAATAATTCGCCCAAATCGTTTAAGAGTAATGTTATACTATATTTCTAAGTGTAATTAGTTCTGGTTTGTTTGTTTGTAATTAAGCACAAAGCTACACAATGCTCTGCCCACCACGGGTATCGAAACCCGGATTCTAGCGTTGTAAGTCCGCTGTGCTACTGGGAGGCAATTAGTTCTGGAATTTATAAACATTCTACACTTGAATATTTGTGTTAAATACAGGTGAACTAAGATGCTTTGATGTGTTTTGTTTGAAATGTTCCAGCTGACAGTGAAAGTAAAATAATTTGAAACTGTCAAACTACTTTTTGTTTGGTTTTGAATATTCGTGCAAAGCAGCACAATGACTACCTGCGCTATCAGTCGCTAATTTGGAACTGATAAACTGGAGCAAAGGCAGCTAGTTAACCATTTATATCATCAATCATTTGGCTACCCCAACCGAATAGTGGGATTTGACAGTCATTTTTACAACGCATCCACGATCCCTAGAGCGAAGCGCGATTTTGCGGCAATGGGAGGAGAACCGTAAATCCTCCGAATCAAAGCCACTGAGTAACGCCCAGCTTCCGTAAAAGATAAACAAGCATGTCCCTATTATTCATAATTTATTACAGGCTGGATATTTAAATAACAAACTCATTATTTGTTCGAATATTTTACTTACTCTAATCAATTTAATTTTAATATATTTTTTTTTACTTATATAATTTTGCCTCAGTTTGTTTGTTTGTTTTGGAATTTCGCGCAAAGCTACA
>NW_013666468.1:113143-115836 GCF_000517525.1 Limulus polyphemus
CCCCACGGCTGAAAGGGCGAGCATGTTGGTGGGATGCGGATTCGAACCCGCGACCCTCAGATTGTGAGTCGAGCGCCTTATCCACCTGGCCATGCCGGGCTACTTTTGCCTCAGTAAAGCAAATGTAAGCCTGCAGGCTTAGCGACGCTAAGATTCGGGTTTCGCAAGAGAAACGCAAGTCAAGCGTAAGAGAATATTCGTTATGCTATATAAAGCTGTTTTATACGTATTTACACACGTCTTGGAAAATAATTATAAAATGATAGTAATATCTTAAAGTTCGAAACTGTATAAAAATTAACTAATTTATTTCACTCGAAACGAAACGAAGCTCTTTATTTGAATTTGATACAAACTAGAAGTAAACAGAAAATCATAGGATACAGTGACACATGAAAAGGAACATACTTTATGAACCCTGAATGATTTATAGACGTTTTCTAAAGAACAGTTAGAGCAACATTTTATTTTTCTGTCTTTTTTTAAAGATATTTTGATTTTAGCAAACTCTTGTGTAATTGTTTGTCTGTTTTTCTCGAGAAACGAAAACGAAGGACGGCAGCTTGCAACTCATCAAGTTGAAATACATTTAAGCAACTACTTGTTCAAATATTTTTTTATAACACTAGGATTCGTGGTTTTATTACTGCAGCGGACATAGCACAGGTATCATATTGTGCAAGCTGTTCCGTTAAAAACAATTCAAGTTATAAATAAATTAAAACGGCTCTTCTTCGTATATGTATATGTACAATTAAAAGATATATAACGTTAAAATGGTGGCGTAAGAACACTGAAATATGTAGAGTGTTTTTAAGGCTTGTTCCTTTTTTTATAATTTATTTATTGTGCAGTTATTTGAACGTTGTATGTCCTTTAGTTGTATATAATCCAAATTATCTTTAGTCTTTATTTCTAATATGCGTGATATGTTCGGAGGAACATAAATCAAGATACAATTTTAGTTTTAAACGTGTGATTAATATTTAAAGTGAAATATAATGTGCTCTGTTTTGAAATGTTCCTGCTTAATACGTGTGCATAAGTTTGATCTTTACAGTTTTGACGAAATCTCGAGCCATCTGGAACTCGTATAAATATAGAATGGGAAAAAAATTAGGCTTAAAAAGGTTAATGAATAGAGCTGATGTAAATACGTATTTTACTTCGATGATTCATATTCTAATGTAAAAGTTCTGATGAGCTATGATTATTATTGTTTTGATCAAAAGTAGAATAGAAACTGGTGCTTAAAAGTGATTAACCGTTTTCTCGTCAGATAAACTTAATAGAAGTCCTAAATATATTAGGAATCTGAAAGTATGCAATGAAAATCAAATATCTGTACACAAGTAGAATATTTTAACATTGCTTCAATATATGCCACCTAACAGTAGAACTAGATATCTCTAAGTCATATAATAAGACAGAAGTATTAAATTAATTAATAACTTGGTGTTGATAGAGAGATAAGTTCTAAACAAATAGCGTACATGTTCGAAAGTTTGCATTTTTGAAAATAATTTCAAAGTAATTTTTTAACAACTGTGAAAACTACTGTATTTATTTCAACAAACACTTCACCAAATGCCTAAATTTTTGAACTTATTCTGTGGGAAATTGGATACTGAAATTATAGAATTTGAAGATGCCACTAGATGGCGCGCATGTCAGATGTTTTTATGATATACAAGGAATAAACGCTTGTGTTCAATTTCTCGTTATAAAACGGAAGGGAGATACACTGTTGTTCCAGAGTGGATTTCGGTTGTCAGGAGATAGGTGGCAAGTAGCGAAGAGGGCTCTAAAGAGAATTAACTTAATTTATTCCACGTCTCGCTTTACTTGCTCATGATGAACAACTGATACCACTATCATTACGAGTTTAATCTACATTAAAGAACAATTGGACAGAGAAAATTAATTTCGTTTTTATGCTTAAAAGGTAAGAAAAGCAGGTTTTACTGAAAATAATCATAAAGCACTTGCTTCATCCTATCAATAGCTTTCATTCTTGTGTTTGAAGTAACAACCCTATTGACGATTGCTGTTCTAAATAGAGTAAACTCTAGTTCGTCTCAGTTTTTGTTAATAGTTGGTCTTGAAGTTTTCTTATAGCTCATTATAGTTTTAAGAATAACACACGAAAGAAAAGGTTGGGTTAAAAAGCGAGAATATGTTAGAGGAATACGTTGGTGGACCATTAGTAGGTAAAAACGAAAAAAATATAAGTTTAGTTTAAGCCAAAAAATTGGCAGAACTTTACAACACTGTTATGTTAGTGGAGTATTAGATTGTTAAAATAATAATAATAATATAATTTTGGTATTTAGTTGGTTCTTTCAACTTGAACGGCGACAAATATGCTAAATTGCAAGGTCAGAGACCTCAAGAGCTCGGACACAGCCGTCTTTAATTCCGAACTGCTGATCAGACGGATATAAACAGTGAACAGCACCCGCCACATCTTAATTGAAAAGTTAAAGAACACCGTGGAAGTGACATAAAGTTCAATGCATTAAATTCACATTTAACTTCAAAGTAAATTTCCTAACATACTTTTTAATGGTTATTCAATCAAAACAAAAACGAAGATATTTACAAAGAGTGCCCGGCATGGCCAGGTGGATAAGGCGCTCGACTCACAATCTGAGGGTCGCGGGTTCGAATCCGCATCCCAACAAACATGCTCG
>NW_013666468.1:116123-123698 GCF_000517525.1 Limulus polyphemus
CAAACAAACAAACAATTTACAAAGAATTACAAGATGCCCACATTACATCTCTTACATCCATCTGGTTATAGATTTTTTCCTTGTTAATAACCAGGCGATGTTACCAACTTAAGATTAACCCTCTTTAGGAAATGTTTAAACTAAACTCAAATCAAGCCATAACAACTGGTAGGATCCTTAGAGGACCTTTTTTATTACTGGTTCTCCTAAGGTTACCGCCTACAGAAAAGAGATTAAACTAAAATCAAATTAAGCTTATGGCATCTAGCTTGATTCCTGGTAGATTTTGCTTACTAATCGAAATAATATTTTACCCAAAGATGAGATCCCTTTCTAGAAAATGGAATAAACTAATTTTAAAATAAGCATTGGTAGCTGCCTGGATTGTTCAATTTATCTTACTTGCTATGTTACTAGTCTAAAGGTTGCTAAACTTTTATGTTAAGTTAATGTTTAGATGGAAAAACTTGGGTACACTACATATGATAATAATTTCTAATTCTACAGACTTTTATGAAACGTTTTAGTAAAATGACGTAATTCTGAGATTTCATGTCAACTGGAAATTTCAACCTTTGTAAACCTTTTTGATATTATTTCTTTATCATAAAGTGAGCAATGCAACATAAGATATTACATGGTTTATTATGAATACTCATAAAGCTGTCATTTTTGATATTCTTTTCTCATTGCCCCGTAGTGGCTCAACGGTAAGTCACTAGGCTTATAACGCTAAAACCCGAGTCATTTTGAGTTGTTATATCATTTACGCAATTCAACAAACATCTGTAAAATGATTTTAGTGTAGTGGCGTCATTTTGAGTTGTTAGATCATTTACGCAATTCAACAAACATCTGTAAAATGATTTTAGTGTAGTGGCGTCATTCTGAGATGTCATATCATTCGAGTGATTTTACAGATATTTGCACCCCAGTGGCTCAGCGATAAGTTTGAGGGTTAAAAATCGCCACAGGAATCCCAATGCGTAGTTTTGAGCTTAAACACAAACTACCCTCTGATATTTGCATAACGATTTGAATATAGTGAAGAATGTCTGGGTGACATTCTACTAACATCTGCAAAACAATTTCAATATGTGACGTAATTTTGGATCTCACTTGCGAGATTCTACAGATGTATGTAACTATTTTTTACCTGTGTATAAAATTCGTTAACGTAATTATATTACAAATTTTAGCAGTAAACTTACCTATTATTTAGTTGTTTATGTCTTTTCTCATAAATCTCTAAGACTTCATGGAAGTAGAGTAATAATTGTGGAACGGATGTATGTACTTTTTTGAGAATATTGCAGAACACTCTTAAGAATTAGTGTTCTCAAATTGAAATTTTATCAGTATATAGCTTATTGTTTTTCCTGTCAAATATTTGATATCTAGTATACAAAATTTCGATTTTGAAGCTTTTTGAAAAAGCTAGTGCTCTTAGTAGTTAATTGTTTGTTTTAATCAAGCACAAAGCTACACAATGGGCTATCTGTGCTCTGCCCACCACGGATATCGAAACCCGGATTCTAGCGTTGTAAGTCCGCAGACATACCGCTGTGCCACTGGGGGGCTAGTAGTTAATGAAATGACGTTTTTCCTGATTTTGTATATATATTTCTTGATGCTGTCTCTGACTGGTTTGCAGTAAACAACACTGTTCTAAAAGATGTTTATATAAAAAATGTGTTCTCTGTGTTTGTACATTAAAATATTTCTAAATATTTTTTCGGGACACAATTTGTCAGTTTTATACAAATATAAAGTCTAAAGCTAAAAGTTTATTTCATCGTAAGATAAACAAGTATTTAACAACTCTCAAAACAGAGAGTGTTTGAAATTATTTAAGTTTTGGAATTCCCAACAACTTTATCTTTGCCGGGTTTGTGAACTACAGATCTATCTATACCGGGTAATTAAAATTCAAAAGAGGGGTTTACTTGGAAGTTACGACGCAAAAATCCTTACTAAGATTATTTGAGTCAATTTACTGGGATAATGAATGTTTCTGCTAGTTTTCAAGGAATAAAATGAATAATTATTTTTAAAGCATACATATAATACTGAAAAATTGTTCTCAAAGTAAAACAATATTCGTAACGTCTTATATTGTGTTTTTTTAACTCCATCACATTGAATGGATGCGACTCGAGATCAAAATATTACCTTTGAATCTTGTTTGTTTGTAGTTAAGTACGAAGCTACATAATGGGATATCTGTGCTCTGACCACCACAGGTATCGAAACTCGATTTCTAGCGTTGTAAGTCTGCAAACATACCGCTGGGCCACAGCAAAAATCAGCGTTGAAATTTGTTCAATAAAATGTTTTGTTTATTCAATTTTATACATAAAAGTAAACAAACTTGCAAATTTTGATTTTGGGTTGATTTTGGCAAGTTCCGAACGAAATCATTATTGTGTATGAATTTCTTTAATGTTTTTTTAGCAGAATATAGTACTCGCAACCTCTTAGGAAGAAAGCTATAGCAGTTGAGAACAAAACAGCACTAATTTGACCTCGTAACTTGAATACGAATAGTTTTATCGATTTTTAGCCAATCACTGTCTCAACCTTGGTTGTCATGGTGTCGTATAATAATTGCGTATCGCACAGCTTCCAGAGGTCATAAGCTGGTGATCTAAATACATAATAACAACATTTTTTCTGTTCTTTTCAGCTGTATTAGCCAATATGGTTCCCAAATCGGCGTAAGTTCGCGTAGAGATTGGGATAAAAGTTTAGTTTGGTGATGTTGCTAAAATAAAACATGTTGGGGATCAGCTTCTGCCACAATAGCAGTTTGTTTTATTATTCAGCTCTGAGTGTAAATAATGGGGTACAGGCGTTCTTCACGTATGCGCTATACGTATTAAGTCATACTGGTGTGGTAAGTATCCAATATCAAGGAAAGCTTTCTGTCTGTCTGTATACGCATCCCCTCCTAAAGGAGTTGACCAGTCCAAACCAAATTCGGTATTCTAGCTTAGTAGCCCCGAAGCAAAAGAAAAAAACAAAAAAAACATCATATTAAACTTTCTCATATATATTGAAAAAATAAAATATTTAATAGAATAAACCCTATATTGTTGCTGTATTAGTTATTGTAAATTCAGCATTTTGTCTTCCCTCCCATAATAATGAAAATATACAGTAATAAAATCCAATTACAAAGAGTAGAATAAAGATATTACTGTTGTTTAAGTTTCCCGCTCTTTCGTCATACACAACATTTAACTTTCAGTTTATACTAGGGTTAGAATAAGCGCTTAAGCCTGAATTAGAGAAATATTTCATGATTAAAACATTTTAGGATATTTTTTACTTCTTGGTGTGGAATGTAATTTTCCATAGAAGCAAAATTCAATATTATTATTACATTTTATGCATTAACTATACCAAATTCAGACAGTAGAAATCTTGACCACATCTCTACTGTGAAATGGACTGCTTTGAACAAGAAGTAACGCAACTGCTTGCCATTTCTGCCAAGTTTCTCGACTCGACTTCTACACCTCCTCACTTTCAATCCACTTTCCCTGTCTTACAACAATTTTCTTGGATAATAAACGCTACTGAAAATCCTCGCAGAGGTTTTGCTCATTTTTAGCAAATTTGTACGTGTTCTTCGCGTTTTCAAGAGAAAAAAGGTCTCCTTAAAATAACCTGCAAAACTTTTAAGATAAGACATTTAAAGTACATTACAAGAACTTCAAAAACAAAATCCATTATGAACTGAGAGTTCACTTTTACTTGTAGACTTTCATCAGATCTGTCGGTCTTTCAACAAGGGCACAGCTGGGTATACAGTTTGCCGCTCAAAAAATTAATCAAATTGAACACCTACTTAATTTTATTCTTAACTGAAAATAATTTTTTTTACTAGACAAAGATGAGGTAATATAAGTTAAATCACTATACTTTCGACCGTATCAAGTTTTGATCCGTCGTTAAAGTTGCCGTGTTAGGCCTTGTTAACATTAGGCTTTATCGGTCTAAGTAACTACTTGAATGGGCAAAGAAAACAATTGAAAAAAAATGTCAAAAAGAAGAAGAAAGAGACTATAAAACGTGTTTAAAACTTATAATTTAAAACTTATAAATGAAAATTTCGTATTAAAAAAACAAACGATTTACTTATACTTTTTGTATGGTAAAAAGTTATTTTTTTAGTGTGTGCCAGTGAGATAAGCATTGAAACTGCTTGCGTTGTTTATCGAATCAAAAAAGGTAAAATTTATATTTTTATAAATTAAAATCTACAAAGGAAACTTTTAAAAAGAATGCAGGAAGACTTGAAATTGGTAGTTAAAATCTGCAACAAAGCTTTTAAAAGAATGAAGGAAGACTTGAAACTGGTAGTTAAAATCTGCAACAAAGCTTTTAAAGGAATGAAGGAAGACTTGAAACTGGTAGTTAAAATCTGCAACAAAGCTTTTAAAGGAATGAAGGAAGACTTGAAACTGGTAGTTAAAATCTGCAACAAAGGTAAACATTTTAACTGTTTCTTAAAAGAAAACATGACAATACAAACTCGTTTAGAATTTTTGAAATTGTGAAATCATATATGTATATCATGTATAGAAATAAGATATGTTATACACAAAAGCTGTATAACCTGTATAAAGTTCTTCTGAAGTTTAATACCATTTCATCCTGCAGTTTGTTTTCGCAATGCAATAAATCAAACGACACAACAAGTACGTCGGATCGACGCACCCAAACTTGGTAGAGTTAATGGGAGTAAGTTTTAATATTTGTTACACTCATGTGATAACTTTAATGTATTGTACGTTTATATCTTACTCTCATTATTTAATTATGTCTAAGACATATATTAATCTATAATGTAATAACTTTGAATATAGATTACATTCATTGAGAGAACTCCATTATTTACTGCTGTTGTAACTTATAATATGGATTACATTCACTCAGAGAACTCCATTATTTACTGCTGTTGTAACTTATAATATGGATTACATTCACTCAGAGAACTCCATTATTCAGTGCTGTTGTAACTTATAATATAGATAATGTATATTAAAAGTACTATAGAATTGAATAATGGATGCCTCTGAGTGAATGTGGAGACTCTGAGTGAATGTATTATTCAATTCTATAGTACTTTTAATATACATTACATTCACTCAGAGTCTCCCATTATTCAATGTTGTAGTAAATTTTAATATCAATTACATTCGTTAAAAGAACCTCTATTATTCAGTTCTGTAATATCTTCTAATATAGACTACAGTCATTCAGTTGCCTCCATGTTTTGGACTGGTATTCGGATGGTTGCGAATTCGAGGCTAGCCTACATAATACCGTTATTTTCTTGAGCAAGTTATCACCTATAGGTACTATTATAAGTATTACATTAAAGCACTTAGAAAGTATTACCTTTAGATATAATTATAGATATTAGCATAAAATCCCTATAGTAAGTATTTTAGTAAAAACCTAATAGACCATTACCTATAGATTCTATAGTAAGTATGAGAGCAAAAATCTTGTAGACCAGTACCTATAGATATTATTATAAGTATTAGAGTAAAACCCTTATAGATAATTACCTATAGATTCTATAGTAGGTATTAGAGTAAAATCCTAATAGACCATTACCTATAGATACTATAGTAAATATTTTCGTAATACCTTAATAGAACATTATCTATAGACACTTTTAATAAGTATTAGAGTAAAACCGTTATAAACCAATACTTATAGATATCATAGTAAGTATTTTAGTAAAATCCTAATAGACCATTACTTATAGATACTATAATAAGTATTAGAGTAAAGCCATTTTAGACTGTTACCTATAGACACTATAGTAAGTATTTCAGTAAAACCCAAATAGACCATTACCTGTATATTCTATAGTAACTATTAGAGTAAAACCCTAATAAACCATTACATATAAATATTACAGTAGGTATTAGAGTGAATCCTAGTATACTATTACTTGTAGATACTATAGTAAGCATCAGATTAAAACCCAAATAGACCATTACATATAAATAGTATAGTAGGTATTAGAGTGAATCCTAGTATACTATTACTTGTAGATTCTATAGTAAGCATTAGAGTAAAACCCTAATAAACCATTACATATAAATAGTATAGTAGGTATTAGAGTGAATCCTTGTATACTATTACTTATAGATACTATAGTAAGTAATAGATTAAAATCCTTACAGACAATTAGCTTTAGATACTACAGTAAGTATTAGAGTAAAACTCTTATAGAACATTACTTATAAATACAATAGTTATACATTCCTATTGCCGAATTCTCACATGGCCTGCTTACTTACGATTTGCTACATGAGAGACACAAAGCCACAAACGTAAAGAAGTGGATCCAGGGTGTAAATTGTGGCAAGAATTTTCAATAGAAACAAGAAGCAACTGAATTTCTGTTCTTAGTCTTTGTGAAAAACGCACTATTCCGGAAGTATCCATTCCTGCTCTCATGCTTCGTTGGCAAGGAAGTAAAAAGGTTGTCTCAACCAACATAACAATGGACAAACAGGGACACCATGAATGAGATATTTATTTTTTAAAGTAATATCTCTATATGTTAAGCTGAAAGTTATAGTGATTTATGAGGGACTTGACCACATGCTTGATACGGTTATTTTGAGATTCATAATGTTCGAAAACCAACTGCAATCATAACCTTAAATATTTCATACATTCGCTAATGGTTTTGGGAACTTACGTACAATCTATCAAATAAAAACTTACACATACACGTACATACTTTACAAGCGATAGAAAGTACAAGCGCATTATTGACTTTGACTATTTAATCATCACAGCAGTAGAGAATATGGGTACCATCAATTTCAAGTTGATTATTAAAAACTGAACTTCACACCAAATCTAATATGTTTCACTTCTTGCTTTAATTATTACGTCTCCAATGTTGACACTCTATCTGTGACCAACCAGAATCAGAAAGGATCAATACATCAACCTAACCTATAAACAAAACACGCCCAAACCAGTATGTTTTACAAAAAAAAAAAAACTGTTATAGGCCTTCACTATATCGATATTATTGTAAACGGTTTGGTAAAACTGTTATAGAGCTTCACTATATAGATACCACAGTAAACCTTATAGTAAAACTTTTTATAGACGTTTACCGTATAGATACTACAGTAAACCTTATTGTAAAATTTTTATAGACGTTCACTATATAGATACTATAGTAAACCTTATAATAAAACTTATAGACCGTTACTATATAGATACCATAGTAAACCTTATAATAAAACTTATAGACCGCTACTATAAGATACTATAGTAAACCTTATAATAAAACTTATAGACCGTTACTATAAGATACTATAGTAAACCTTATAATTAAACTTATAGACCGTCACTATATAGATACCATAGTAAACCTTATAATAAAACTTATAGACCGTTGGTATATAGATACTATAGTAAACCTTATAAGAAATATTTTATAGACCGTCACTATATAGATACCATAGTAAACCTTATAATAAAACTTATAGACCGTTGGTATATAGATACCATAGTAACCCTTAT
>NW_013666468.1:124581-125682 GCF_000517525.1 Limulus polyphemus
CCATAGTAAACCTTATAAGAAACATTTTATAGACCGTCACTATATAGATACCATAGTAAACCTTATAAGAAACATTTTATAGACCGTCACTATATAGATACTACATAGCAAACATGGTCAGTAGAGACTCACAGACTAAATTCTGCTTTGAGTTTTTATCTATATGTTAAATCTACTCCACATGACCGAAATTTTATGAATTTCCTCACTTTCGTAAAATAAAGATTGATAATATTCAAGAATTCTAAACATGTGAATTCAGAAGCTCCACTCTATCATGGCAATCCATGTCTCGTGTCAAAGCTCAAAGAATTCGAATACTGGACACTCTATCATTGCAATAGATGTCTCGTGTCAAAGTTCAAAGAATTCTAGTAGTGGACACTCTATCATTGCAATTCATGTCTCGTGTCAAAGTTCAAAGGATTTTAGTAGTGTAATTCGTTAATATATCGGTTTTCTACATAGTAATATTGTTAAGTTCCGTCACTGTGTTAGTAAATAGAGCCAATACTTTCATATATCTGTCGCAAGTTATAAAGGTGAAATACATCTTTTATGTGTAACTAGTTGAAATGATCGAATTCAGTCCTATTTTGATATCATTATTCTTAAACTAACGTTCTGTGACATTAAGTACTTTACACTAACCTTGTATGGCAGCATTTTGTTGAAATAACAAATTCAGGATCGTTGTAATATGATTACTATCGGCAGGTAATGAGAGAGAAAGTTCTAGATTAAAAATGTTGTCACGTGATTGTCACAATAACGCTGTCTGGACGGTAATAAATAGAAGCCCTTAAATAAGCCCTATTATTATTATTATGTTATTATTATAATAAAGTTATATATATTAGGTCTTTAAGAAATTAATGTCGCATTTTGGAACACTTTTATCACCCCCCCCCAAAAAAAAACGTATATCGCCTAAACGTCTCGTTAGTGTAGCCTACATAATGTGTAAAGTTTAGTATACTCTAATCTCTTCTAGTGATGGCACACGAATAGACACACATTCGGTATGTAATGCTGTTTGAATACAAGAAAGGAAACAACACCTCTGTAGCCGCAAAGAATATCAAAGAAGTTTATGGAAAC
>NW_013666468.1:126682-134587 GCF_000517525.1 Limulus polyphemus
TGTTCTTCTTCTCCACAACAATGCACGTCCACATGTGGCATGTTTAACGCAACACAAGATTATGGAGTTCGGTTGGGAAGTTCTCCCCCCACCTACCATATTCTTCAGATATTGCACCATCAGATTACCATCTTTTTCGTTCGCTGCAACACCATCTTAATGGGAAAACGTATGCAAATGTGGAAGGTGTTAAAGAAGACATCGACATGTTTTTTGCTTTAATGCCAAGTGGTTTCTTTAATCACGACATTAACAACCTGATTGTGAGATGGAAAAGCATCATCGATAATAATGGAGACTATTTAATTTAATAAATGTTTTGTTTTGATATATAAGTTGTTCGGGTTTTTTTTTTCATCGATTAAAAAAAGAGACATTAATTTCTTGACGAGTCTTCTTGTGAAGTCTTTAAATAGGCCCTGTTATCATGTGAATGTTACAATAAGGTTGTCTAGCAGTCAGTAGAAGCCCTTAAATAAGCCCTGCTATCACGTTATTGTTACAATAATTATCTATAAGAATCAACATGAAAGTTCCTGAATACGCCGCCCCCCAAACAACTGGAAGAGGCAGAAAATCAATTCTATACCACAACTGTTTTCTTCTGTAACGCGCATCCCTCCCAAGTGGCATAGCGATATGTCTGCGGACTTACAACTCTAGAAACCGGGTTTCGATACCCGTGGTGGGCAGAGCACAGATAGTCAATTGTGTAGCTTCGTGCTTAACTTAAAAAACAAACAAAATAAAATAAACTGAATAGGCCTTGTTATTACGTGAATGTTACAATAATGTTGTCTAGCAGTAATCAGTAGTAGTCCTTAAATAAACTCTCTTGCTACATGGTTGTCAGGGTAAAATGATTTGGTCGTAATTAGCTGAAGACTGAACACTGTATCTTCTCATCAGTCGTTTATTTTAAAGTTATTCCTATAATTTCTGTGATAAATTACTGATTCATTGGTAAAGAACACTACATTTTATCCAGCATGTGTTACCTTAACCTTATTCTTATGATTCCTATAGGAAATTATTAATGCTTTCTGGAAACTCCACTTTGTGTAATGAAATGCGTATTTTACTTTAAACGTAATTATGTGACTGTGTTGAGGAATTATTGACCAGTTCATCGATAAGCAATTCCTTATCTTAAAATGTTTACCTTAGACCAAACCCTTTAACCAGTTCATCGATAAACAATTCCTTATATTAAAATGTTTACCTTAGACCAAACCCTTTTAACCAG
Source organism: Limulus polyphemus (assembly GCF_000517525.1). Classification (NCBI taxonomy): domain Eukaryota; kingdom Metazoa; phylum Arthropoda; class Merostomata; order Xiphosura; family Limulidae; genus Limulus; species Limulus polyphemus. Next base: position 127,929 of record NW_013666468.1, read on the forward strand.
TTCATCGATAAACAATTCCTTATATTAAAATGTTTACCTTAGACCAAACCCTTTTAACTAGTTCATCGATAAACAATTCCTTATCTTAAAATGTTTACCTTAGACCAAATCCGTTCAACCAGTTCATCGATAAACAATTCCTTAGCTTAAAATGTTTACTTTAGACCAAACCATTTTAACCAGTTCATCGAAACACAGTTTCTTATCTTGAACTTTTACCGCAAACCAAACCCTATATGTTTTATATGAAATTATTAATTTATATATTTAAACTGAATCTTAATATTGTGTTTCTTTTGTGATTATTCCGCGAGAACTTTAAATAAAAATATTCTGTAGTAGCAAAAGCTGTTTCATCCATCGAAAGATGATCATGAAGTCAGTTATGGTAACATAATGTCAAATAAAACAGCATATTGTTTTAACTACTGAAAGTTAATCGGACTATCACTTACGATGGCATAATGTAAAACAAGTGAAATATAATTAAATATTTTTGTTTTGCTTCTTTCTTGTCTTTTTTTTTTCACAGAAATTCTCGATGACTACCCAAAGGTCACCAAATTACACAAATTCTCACGGGGAGTAATGACACAATGACGACATTATGCCCGTATACACTTCTCCTTATTGTTATAATCATCATAGAAATGAGGGCGCCACAACCATCTGCATTATGTGGTCTCTCAGAATTTTCTTGCGATAATGGCAAATGCGTTCGACAGAATATGTATTGTAACGGCAGGGAGGACTGTGGAGACGGCAGCGACGAACCACGTGGTTGTATTGGTAAGCATGACGTTACTTGCATTGACACAACTTTGATTTAAAGTAACGGCACATTTTTTTCTTATTTTTATGTAAAATTCTGATGTTTTATAAGCTGACGTATCATAGTTTAAAACTTTAAAAATCATGATATGGTCCGAGTCTCAGTCAAAAATTAATTAAAATCAAAACGGCTTTTTTTAGAAGTATTCATACTTTTTTACATGAGATTCTTATGTTAAAATACAAAGAGATTCTATTTATAAATGAAACATACTAGTTACAAGAAATTAAATATAAACTGAGTTGTCTGATAATACTTGAAATATGTCCATAGTGATAAATACAGCTGAACAAGCTGCTCGGCTTTTGTATATCTGAACTTTAACTATTTAAAGTTTACATATAAAGGCTTTCTATCTAAGGTAATTTATCACAAATTTCAGCATTATCATTACAAAGGACAAACAGAAACAAAAGCTAATGTCGTAAAACTAGTAACTAAATACAGCAAATCATGTTATACGGTTGGAAAGTCTTAAACTATGATACACATACAAATGGTAAGAAAATAGCTTTATGTTTAGAAGTCTATGCCTAAAATGAACATATATTACCAGCAGAATTATATGAAGGAACATTAACTTTAAAAGCATATAATAAAGACGTGGACTAGTGGTTAGCGTGATGGGCAATGGAGCAGGAAGTCTAAGGTTCGTGACAGGCTGTTGCTGAGTATATTACGGTTCAGTTGCATTTGTGCTATAATAATGTTTCTTTGTAGATAAGCACAAAGCTACACAATGAGCTATTTGTGCTCTGCCCACCACGGGTATCGAAACCTGGTTTCTAGCGTTGTAAGTCTGCAGAACTTCTGGCTATTTACCCCATGCACGCCTAACTCGCCATTGAGGTTGAACTTATTTGAATAATTGTCAAAAATCAGCAAAAACATCTATCATTCTGTGAAAGTTTACTTACAAATTAAACTCTCACAGACAAAGAATTGGAATTATAATAAACTAATCAATCAACATATTAAAGTTAAAACTAATTACTGTCAGGTTTATAGAGCCGGGATTCTTAACAATAGGTGTCTGTGACTCTTTTAGTGATAAATGTCAAAATAAACGGACAGCACATAATCCAATTGTTTTAAAACAATATATATTCAAAACAACTCAAAACCCCCCAGTGGCACAGTGGTATGTCTGCGGACTTACAACGCTAGAATCCGGGTTTCGATGCCCGTGGTGGGCAGAGCACAGATAGTTCATTGTGTAGCCTTGTGCTTAATTACAAACAAACAATTCAAACGTAATTTCTCTACACTATTTGTTACCACAGTTGTATCCACAGCTTTAAATAGTTGCCTCTTTTTCGTCAAAATACACAGGTTCAATTACTTTAGAACACCTTTTGACAGACTATTCTCCTCTGTACCTGTTATTACAATATTATTACACTTTAGAAATCACCCGTTACAGTTAAACTGATACTCAGTGTAGCTTCGCTTTTACTTTCAATTTCACTAACTTACTTTTATTAACTTGGTCACCTATATACATGTTGCCCGACTGAGGCCTAGAACTTTCTACAAACTACGAGACGTTATGATGTAACGATACTCACTTAAAATAACGAAAAAAATTCAGAAGGTTCAAGTAACGTGACGTCAATTCACAACAATTGAACTGCGCAACAAATAATTCGTAAACAGTTACGTAAGCAAACCTGCCCTTACTATTGCTTCTATAAATGTCTTACCTTAACATTCGCGTTCTATTACTATCTAAATCATAACGCTCGCATTAAATTTAATAAAACAGTCGTGTATGTGTAACAATTACTAACCAAAAATGTGCAAACAACTAAATAAATATGAATTTCAAATGATTAAAGAAAATATCAACATTTAATTGTAGGATACAACTGGTAGTGTTGGGTGTGATATTAAAATTATTTGACATTAACCAACCAGAATTTTCCATTAAGTAATAAAGTATGTGATATAATATCACTCAACCATTGCAGAAACAAGATGCACTTGAGGAGCAGATGGTGTGCAACAAATACCTAATGAGCGCAAATATTCTTTAATGGAAGATTGTATACAATTCTTTAATCATAACAGACGCAAATACCATTTAGTAAGCAGAGAGTGGAGTAGAAAATCGTTAACATAATGAATATAAATAGCTATGTGAACATTTCACCAACTTGTAGTATTAATTTCGCTCGTTCTTATAGTTTTCATTTATAATAGTTAAATACCAATAACCTACTGGTTTTTTCAATTTAGTCATTGTAGTTTATAGATTTAGAGTTGTGCATAAAATTTATTTTGGTCTTTAAAGTTGTCTAGTGCTAGAACCTACGGGACGATCCGAAGGTACCTTACATTTTCACAAAATTTGGTTGATTCCAACTAATAGGTTTAGAGAGAACCTTCAGCAACAAAGATAAGTTACTGAAGTAATAATAAGAATTTTATCCTAGAAGTTAGGCTTCATAATGTTGCATATTGGTGCAACGTTAGAGTACATGGGAGTTTCCTTCAATACAACACTTTTCTAACAGATCTTATTTTGGAGAACTTTAATGAACTACAGCTGTTCGTTGTAGTAAAAGACGACATTTTGGCTTCTACATCAACGCTTTCTTCAGGTCGTATTTTCATTTAACAGGCAATTAAAGACTCCAAGCCTACTTTGTCGATTTTACCTAAAGTTTCACTGAAACGTATTTTGTTTAGTACGAACTTTAGGGAATAGATATTTCCCTGGTATAAAACTTCTTCCTATGTTATCTTCTTTAATAAGAACGTTGGAATATATACCTTGGATATTTCCTTGTTAAAACACTTTTCTTAACAGATCTTGTTTACCTAAGAGCTTTAGAGATTATACCTTGGATATTTCCTTGTTAGAACACTTTTCTAACAGATCTTGTTTACTAAGAGCTTTAGAGATTATACCTTGGATATTTCCTTGTTAGAACACTTTTCTAACAGATCTTGTTTACTAAGAGCTTTAGAGATTATACCTTGGATATTTCCTTGTTAGAACACTTTTCTAACAGATCTTGTTTACTAAGAGCTTTAGAGATTATACCTTGGATATTTTCTTGTTACAAACTACTTTTCTAACAAATCTTGTTTACTAAGAGCTTTAGAGATTATACCTTGGATATTTCCTTGTTAAAACACTTTTCTAACAGATCTTGTTTACTAAGAGCTGATAAACTTTTCTAGGAAACTGTACATAATTTTCACTTTTTCAAAAAGAATGACTTTCTGAGAAAGTACATGTAATTTAAAAATGAAAACGTTGACGTTGTTCCACAGACTTTAATTTAGTTTTGGTATAATTCATGTTCGTGTGTTTTGTGAAAAGAAACTTCATCATCGTTTTATCATCAAGTTTGTTTTCCATTCTCTTCAATAATTGTCTATATTCTCTAAGGTGTTCTATATACAGACAACGGCTTTACAAAATATCACTGAAAAGTATTTTGTGGCCCTTTTATTACACAAATTTTATTATTAAGTGCCATGCTCCACCAACGAGATATTCTTCACTCTAACACTTGTCTGGTGGATTACTCCAGGAAATGCATGAAAATGCTGCTTTTATTAATAGTTCTAGCAAATACGTGATTTTGGAAATAATAAAATAAACAAGATAAAAAAAAATATTTTTAAAAACTTGAACTTGGAAAACAATTATGTATTGTAGATGTTTATACAATGCGTTTTTATTATTAAACAGTCGAAAGCGATTTACACAACATATTTTATATTTTTGTAACAAGAAATACAATTGTATATTATGAGCACTATTACCAAAATCTTCAGTTTTGCTTTTCACTTTTTAACCTGGAAAAAAACACCAAAATAATTGAAACAAAAATAGTCAAAATATCTTTTTTTTTCGATTTAGTGAAATAATTTATTTTGATTAAAATTCTTGTAATCCTCACTAATCACTGGCTACAGTTAAATAAATTTTGTTTTCAGACAAGTCTTCTGGTGGCTAAAATTGAGGGTTCGATACTCTTGGTGAACATTGCACAGATAGCCCATTGTGTAGCTTTGCGTTCATAAATTAATACACTTTCCAACACCCTTATTCCAGTTTTGATTTTAGTCCTAAAATTACACATAAATAGTATTTTGTCGTAATCTGATATTTTAAAATATATTAACGTCGTAAATATTTATTTTTGTCTGTTAAAAATGAAGTATAAAATGTCTGTCCACTAAGAAATAATGCCCTAGTAGAGAAAACGAGAAATAGATAAAAACGTATTAAATTATTTATTAATTATTATAGATGCAAGAATACTAAGATTCTAATATTGTAAACTATTTTATATTTTTATGATGAATATAACATTTCACATTTTCTGTCACGATAAGTGATTACAGCAGAATATAACGTATAAACAAAGTTATAGCGTTTTTAACACTTCCCTTACAACAGAATAGAATATTTAACTAAGTTGTAGTATGTTATAACACTTCCCTAGTGATACATAGTAGCCCTTACAACAGAATAGAATATTTAACTAAGTTGTAGTATGTTATAACACTTCCCTAGTGATACATAGCAGCCCTTACAACAGAATAGAATATTTAACTAAGTTGTAATATGTTTTAACACTTCCCTAGTGATACATAGCAGCCCTTACAGCAGAATAGAACGTTTAACTAAGTTGTAGTAAGTTTTTAACACTTCTATTGTGATGCATAGCAGTCCTTACAGCAGAATAGAACGTTTAACTAAGTTGTAGTAAGTTTTTAACACTTCTATTGTGATGCATAGCAGTCCTTACAGCAGAATAGAACGTTTAACTAAGTTGTAGTAAGTTTTTAACACTTAAAAACTTAGTTAGACGTTTTATTCTGGTGTAAGGACTGCTATGTATCACAAGAGAAGTGTTAAAAACACACTACAAATTAGTTAAACGTCCTATTCTGCTGTAAGGACTGCTATGTATCACAATAGCCATGGTTTTAGAACTTCCCTCGTCAGTTGCTAACATTTTAGTGAAATCGAGTTTCGCTTTTTCAGGAGAGGTGAAGATAGAGCTATTCAACTATAACAATACCTACAAACACTTCCAAGGCCTTAAAAAATCATCAATTAAACTAATAATTTACTAGAACTTCAATTACGAATTTTAAAATCAAGAACACAAAACGTTCTTTTACTTTATTTAAATTCAAGTCTGATAATTGTTAAATCAATTTCATTAACTATGCTGTACTTTATTTGCATAGTGATTTCATTAAGCGAGTTGCAGATGTTTGTTAACCACTTTTTCTTTTCGAAAGTTAACATTTCTAATTACCAAACATTCAAGGTATTGGATTTGGCGTTTCGTCATTTCTTGTATAACTGTACTGAAGACCAAAACCGTGTAACTCATCTACAGAAAGTTCTGTAACGTTTTTGAAAAGTCTAATGAAAAATTACATAGCTTATGTAGAATAGACAAAATTAATTTGTCTTTTTTTTAAAGGAGCATTTCAAATATAAAAACATAACAGCTTGAACTTCTATCAGACAATAGAAATGAAAGACTAATTATCACTATATTAACGAAGGGAAGTGGATATCAGTATGTGATACTTTACAATGTTTTCTAAAACTGTTTTAAAATCCAACTTGGCTTTAAAGAAAGTTTGCAGAATAGAGAAATTTCTTTTGAAACTTTCACATTAACGAGAAATGCTCTTTTCACTTTAGTGTGAAGAAATAATTATATTATCATAATCTAAGCACAATATGACGTATTATTTTAATTAGTACATTATTCTGGGTTGCAGAGTATTAATAATTTTCAAAAATAAATTTATAAGTAAATAGATAATTAAACACTTCTCC
>NW_013666468.1:135391-141082 GCF_000517525.1 Limulus polyphemus
AATGGATGGCGCTCATTATTTAGTATAAACCATACTTTGTCTCGTTGTTTACTGATTTTTCAATTTTTAATTTACATTACCATCACTACACCTATTATTCTAGAGTGAATATAAAATTTCTCTCCGAAACTATTTTTATGTTCCATGACATAAAAGATCGATTGGACTTGGTAATCATCATGGCTTTGTGAACTGTTTAAAATAGGTAACCATCATGACTTTGTGAACCGTTTAAAAATGGTAAACATCATGACTTTGTGAACCGTTTAAAATAGGTAACATCATGAGTTTGTGAACCGTTTAATTAAAATAAGTAACCATCATGACTTTCTGAACCGTTCAAAAATGGTAAACATCATGACTTTGTGAACCGTTTAAAATAGGTAACCATCACGAGTTTGTGAACCGTTTAATTAAAATAGATAACTATCTTGACTTTGTGAACCGTTTAAAAATGGTATACATCATGACTTTGTGAACCTTTTAAAATAGGTAACCATCATGACTTTGTGAACCGTTTAAAATAGGTAACCATCATGACTTTGTGCACTGTTTAAAATAGGTAACCATCATGACTTTGTGAACCGTTTAAAATGGATAAACATCTTAATTTTGTGAACCGTTTAAAATAGGTAACCATCATGAATTTGTGAATCGTTTAAAACAGGTAACCATCATAACTTTGTGAACTGTTTAAAATAAGTAAACATCATGACTTTGTGAACAGAGTTTCTTGGTTTATAGACCTGTCCTTAAGTCAGTGTACGATTGTTCTATTAAAGCATGTGGGTTTTGTACGGTTGTTGCAGCTTGAGCTCTACTACAATAGAGTTTCTTTGTTTATAGACCTGTACTTAAGTCAGTGTACGGTTGTTCTATTAAAGCATGTGGGTTTTGTACGGTTGTTGCAGCAGCTTGAGCTCTACTACAACAGAGTTTCTTGGTTTATAGACACGTACTTATGTAACAATGTATAACATTATTAAGCCTTTCTTCTCACAAAACAGACGAATCCTCATAATGTTGCAGGCTCGAGGATTTGGTGAGAAACAAAACTGATAATCACTACGATTTAAGGTAAAAATAATGAATTATACTGACACAACGAACATCAAAAGGAAAGATAATTGAAAATGCGTAAACTCGCGGAGCTGCTCTGATACGACTATACCCTTTCAGATATCTACAGGTAATTTTGAACGTATATCAAAACCCTAAACTAAACACTATATCATGTGACATACGTATATTAACCACCTAACACATCTTCTGCACGTGCACGTCGGAACCAACCAATGTAGTGATACTGACAGTCGAAACTGGAAAAGATTAACGAAATGTTAAATTCCTACAATGAATTTTTAAAATAAAACCAGTAGTTACAGAAATAACAACTAAATTTGGAATTTTTTATAGGGACATTCTAAAGAAAGCTGAAATTTATGTTTCGGCTACCACAACAGTTCCAAAATCATTATTTAGTTTGTTAGAAAATAAAGTAAAATTAAGAAACTGGGGACTGTTTATCAATTAATAAATGTAATTTCATATAAGCCTGCTGTATATACATACAGCATGGCGCGCATTCACACTTAAAGTAGTTGTGTGACACTAATTAAACCATTTATTTACGTTAATTTGAGCTTAGCGACATCTGTTGACAAACAGTAAATTTAATCGAATAAGCTATTCTTGTTTCCCAATTTTCTCCACCGTATAGATGAAGATTAGGAATTATTTTATATATAGTTTAATCAAAACTTGAAATCTTGCAAGAAAAAAATTGTTCTCAATTCAGAATATATTATAGCGTTCTCTTTTCGATACGCTGATCTATATTTTAGGAAGTCTCTGTTTTTTCTACAATTAGTTTCACTTCATGCACTACATAAGTTTGTTTGTCTTGTTGGATTTCGCACAAAGCTACACGAGAGCTGTCTGCGATAGTCGTACCTAATTTTGAAGTGATACACAAGAGGAAAGATAGGTAGTTAGTCAACATCACCAACTGCGAACTTTTGGGCTACTCTTGTCAGACCAAAAGTTGGAGTTGGACGCCACACTTATAATGCACTCATTGCCCCATAGTGGCGGAGGGCGATTTTTTCATTACTTTTGACGGCATCAAAACGTGAACCACGGAAATCAGTTCGACAATATGGCAAACTAATCACTGGAACGGATAAGTAAGGAGTTGCTCCATCCATACAGTATCCTTGAATTTTTAAAGATTTTTTCTACCAACAGCACTGCTTGTGTACAACTTTCCTGGACCATTAATATAAATCCATTAGCTGTTTTTACTCTACATCCATGATATCTTGTTCTATTCCACTAACTGTAGTGTTGGATGTGGAACTAAACCTGTACAAAGGTACAGTCATTGAAAAAAACTCTCTTCGTTAGAAATTGACGCCATTTTTGAGATAAAAAAATTACGTTGGGCGTTATAAATTTGTTTGTAGTTATATATGTGCTATATGTGCTCTGTCCACCACCGGTATCGAAACCCAGTTTCTAGCGTTATAAGTCCGCAAACACACCACTATGTCACTGGGGGGGGGAGGTGCGTTACAGAAGAAAAACATATGTTGATATAGAATTGATTTTTTGCTTCTTCCATTTGTCTGTTTTCACACTGTCTTTGCATTGTTAGTCTACATTTTCATATGACTGTCTGTCCGTGTTACAAATGTAAACTCCTAAAATGGTTTTATTAACGGAGTTACTCTGGAATACATTAGCATACATTAAACGAATGTAAATGTGTGTGCTGAGTGAATGTGGACATAGACTACAAGATTGTTAACAACTATGACACTAATATTTGTTTATTATTTTCGCACAGAGCCATACAAGGGATTTCTGCACATAGCCATCAATAATTTTGAACTGATAGATTAGACGATAGTGGGAACTGACCATTAATCTTATAAGGCATCCACGGCTCCAAGGCGGAGGTCGTGGTTTTGCTGCACAGGGACTTGAATCATAAGCCCGCTGAAATACAGCTCGAGCACTCTAGCCTGCACACTACAAGCGTTTAAAAGTTTTTTTTTTTTTTTAATTTCTAAGATATGAAATCGGTTCTAAACCAATGATATAGTTGTTTGGACACTTCAATAAAGAAGACCATCGTCTACAACACAAGTGAAAATCGACTATCTGTAATCACAGGGTACTTGCTTCGAGACTGAAACAGATGTTCGCAGCCACAACTGAATGTTATGACAAAATGCATATGGGTAGAAACAAACTTCACAAAGCCATCAGATATGGCAGAAACCCAACGAGATACATTCTATTCACATAACAGCTGTTTGTCCTTCAGTTTTTACGTAGAAAGGGGTCATACTCCATGGCCCCTTGCTGTAGTAACGAATGAGCAAATTATTTTGGAGCAAATTAAATTTTGGAGTCAGTTTTTTATACCACTAATTATACTTTTCCAGTTTATTGATGTACCTTTATCAGAAGCATCTCAGCCACGTTCATCTTAAACATTTCTATTACGTTGACGTTTTGTTCTGAGTTGAAAGCTGAAACTAGGTTTTCAAAATAAATTTCTATGAAAACACAGATTCTTTCCGTGTGAAATGCACTTTTATATGTGGCAAATTTGAAACGTTGTCTGTTCGTTATTCTTCTTTTTTTTTTCACTAACCCCAACCCCATTATCACTGCTGGTAAATACTAGAAGCTTTGGAATCTGAATCAATTGCCTGTGAAAGCATTTTATAAAGAACAGTTGGATTTAAAAAGCTGTCCCATTATAACTTTACATTCTTATGCGTGTAATAAAAAGAAACGTAAGTAATGGATTGCGGAAGACAGAAATGGTATAAAATTTAACAGGATGTTTTTTTAGCATGTTTTTTTCTTTATTTTTTAATAAACACTCAATTTACGCAATGTGCATTTTTATTCACTTGATATATGTTTGCATTATTCAGCATATGCAAAGTAAAAAGTTGACCCAGCTCCTGGTTTTAGTACTTTTTTGTGCAAACACAGCCGAGTTTTGTAGTTATCGTTCGTTAAGTTAAATCTCATCTGTGTTAGGCACATTTACTCTAGTTTTCTAGCAAAGCTTATTTAAAAAAAGAAGAAGGGATCAAGCGAATATCATTAGCTGCCTCTGTGTCACTTTTATGCACATATTTTTACATTTTGTATTTATATCAAGCTCTATGATATCCTCAATTATATTCACCTATCAAAACTTAAATTACTCCATTTCATACCTGGAATTAAACATCTGAATCTCTCGGGATCGAGCCCGGTATTTTCGCAAGAGTTTTTGAAGCTGAACTAAAGGGCTACCCCCCTAGATACTACGGTACTTATGAAACTTTATTTTTAACTTTTTAAATTTCTTAGCTCTAAGATCCTTTTATTCTCATAAACAAGGATAGTTCTCAAGCCTAAGCTTTTGCATGGCTTAGGCTCAAACTCGGCAAATATCTCGCACGTCAGAACCACTAAGTAACTGAATTAAAGGGTTAGCTCCTTAGCAACTGCTAGTAATGCACGCCTTTTAGTCATTCAAAGTGCCTGGATATAACACGCTTATCTAATTTTACATTTTCGTTTTAATTCAATGCGTGAAATTTCGGAGATCGTCCAATACGCATTTTACTTGAGCCTTTTATAGAAATCATAACTGTCATTGTCCCTCGTTTATCATTCCCTAAGCAAATCATCAATAGACTGCTTCGGTAAAAATGAATGAAGTTCACCCAACTTTGGTAAAAGGGCTAAACATTGTCACAAATATAAATGTTCATGTGCCCAACACATTGATATAAAAAAATTAAATTTGCCCATTTTGAGTTTTTAAGGAGGTCAGAGCTCACAAAAAAGAACATAATTTTTTGGAAGGGGATTTGGTCAACTATTCGGCCGTATTTCGACAGGTTTACATGGGATTTGGTACAAAGATACTTTTATAGAGACCCCAAACAGAGGCATAGACAATTTTGGTTTTCGTAGACTATTCATGTGTATGTCAACCAACTTACATGAGATTTGGTACAAATCCCCCTTCTTGCAGGTCCCAAGCAGTGGTATAGACAGGCTTCGATTTTTCTGTGTTTTTCACGATTTTTCTGGCGTCAAAATTGGCCATGTTAGGATTGCGTAGCGGAGACATTTTACGTTCGCCCGCGAATGTTAGCCTCTTTAATTTTTCTTCTTGAATTGGATTATATATTTACTATATATTGTACTTGTTACTGCCTCAGTTACCCTATTATTACATTGACATTGCTTTTATCCTCAATGTGCAAAGAGCCAAAATTGAAGAATGACGTGCTAAATTTTCTTAATGTCTGTTTATAACTTTAAAGTTTTGAAGACTACAGTAAAAATGGTAAATAAGTCAGAAGTTGTTCTTTCGGCGCAAATGTGTATCAACTGTATCAGTTGCTATACTTTAAAAAAGTTATACTATTTGTAGAGGATAGAGTTTTCAAATTCTGGAGTATTTATTTCATAATTATATATTTATGGCTTTATACAGTTCACTATCTCTCGATTCTGAGCTATGAGCACCTCTGTTGAACTTTTTGAGCTATGAGCATCTCTATTAAACTTTATTTATTTATCGTGTTTAAACTATGGATACGTCTGTTGAATTTAACCTATTTGTCGTATTTAAGCTGTAAACACATCTATTCAACCGCACACCTA
>NW_013666468.1:142082-149196 GCF_000517525.1 Limulus polyphemus
AAACTGTAAACACATCTATTCAACCTCACGCCTATTTGTCGTATTCAAACTGTAAACATATATATTCAACCTCATACTTATTTGTCGTGTTTAAACTGTAAACACATCTATTCAACCTCGCACCTATTTTTCCTGTTTATTTGTAAACACATCTATTCAACCTCACACCTATTTTCCACATTTAAACTATAAACAAATGTTTACATTTCAAACCAAATTGTTTCACCTAACCAGGAATTTCTAAAACACTAAATATAGAAGTTAAAGTAATTACAAATGCATAGTAACAGCTAAAAATATATCGTTATATGTTTCGTTTTTCTGTTTGGTTTGGATATTGAGGTAAGATGGTCATTTCATAATTTAGAGCAGTTATATCAGGAAAATTCTATTTCGTGATATGACTACTGCTATTTTGATAAATGGTGAATAACGACGTTGTTTCGAATATCAGATTTTTGACAATATGATGAAGCCTTTACATATTGCAATAAGAATTTCTTGCTAAGATTTGAAAAATATTATGAATAATGTCGTTACTAACAGTGTTGGGTTCTTGCTTTATCTAAAGTTGTCTTCAATTTTTACTAATAATAGACATCCAGTAATAAAATAACAAATAAATTAATGAAAAATAAGCACTATCTTTTTATTTATATTTGGACTGACCATTGCAAATAAAAACTTTTATTAGACCAGTGAATTATTAAACACTTTTTGGTATGTTGAATCATTATTATCATAAGCTTCTGTAAACTCTGGATACACAACTTCTATGTCTATCTGACATCAACCCCTTGAAACTAGGAAAAGAAACATATTTTTCAGGAACAATCATTACAAAATTCCTATGAGACAAATTTGTATAACCTAATTATTTAACACCAAAGTGAACAATATTCAATTATCTACAATCTTTATAACAATTAAATAATAAATATTATTTATTATTAATAATAACATAATTAATTTTATTTTTAATGGTAGATTCAGTGGTTGGACTTTGCCATAAAAAATCAATAATTACACAGCTAACATATACCTTTAGATTGAATTAATTACAAAGTTAACGAATACTTCCATTTATCTTTCACTTTGATGCCACCGCTGTATCCTTCATTTTGAACGTGAGAAAGTAATGACAGATGATGATATCATTTCAACAAAACAAGTAATGAATGTTCAAGAAAAACTCAAGCAATTATTTTGGTATAGACGTTAGTGAATCAGAAATATTCCCACTTAATTACTGCGAACATAGAACATGAAAATTACTGTCCAGAATAAGCCTTCAATGCTGGAGTGTCGTTCTATCTTCAGTTTATGAGTTTTGGTCCAAACATGAAATGGAAGTAAATACGTTTTCAAGTTCAGGATAAGTTTATAGTTATTATGAGTTATAATAACGTTAGACTGATGGCTTTACGAGAGACTCACTCTCTCTCTCCTCCTCCAGAATTTTTTAAAGACTATATTTAACATGAGATATGCAATACGTTCCACGAAATAGTTAATGGCTAATCGTTAAAATCTGGACCGAAATTGAGCTCAGTACGCTATGTTTACGAGGATATATATATCGTGCTATGTCTGAAGTTTTCTTAATAGCAAGACCAAGCCTAAAATATGGCTCCGTTTGCTCTTAGCGCCACAAGTAAACACGAAATCATGAATTACTTTTCGTACATCAGGTACTTTGTTTCAGGAGAAGAATAAAAACATTGTCCACTAGAAAACTAAACCAGAAGGTGTGCACGAGAAAGTCCATTATACAACGTCTAAATGGTTATAAGCTACAAAGAAAGGAAGAAACAAGCTAGTTTGAATAGTATGAATAGTCTAACGTTTCTGTTTTAAAATTACCGTTTCTGTAATTTAGTGCCTTACGAAAGTTTTGAAATTATTTTCACAAGTATTTAAACAATAGTCAAATTAAGTACATATTTGCTTGCCACAAAACCTTTACATAATATGTATATTATATGCTTTTTAGTCTTTATAAATATGGTTGGTTTTATTTAGTATGTTGTAAGTTTTATGTATTATAACTTACAGAGCGTATCGAACAATGCGTATATATTAAAGTCTTAATTCAATTATTTTTCTTTTTTAAGTCTCCATGACATCTGTTTAACTTGACCTATATTTATGTTTAAACTAACAGTACCACTGTTGAGCTTCACCTATTTATCGTGTTTAAACTATAGATATCTCTAATGAACTTCACACTTATTTGTTGTATTTAAACCGTAGACAGATTTATTCAACTTCTCACCGATTTTCCGTGTTTAAACTATAAACGCATTTTTCCATTTTGAACCGACTTATTTCATTTAATAAATTATTTCTACAACACTAAAAATAAAAGATAAAGTAACTACAAAAATGTAGAATAACAACTAAAACCTATCTTTATACCTTTCTATTTTCTGTCTACTTTTCCCGTTCAGCAAGTAGAATAATTTGGAGATTACTGTTAAAAACATTCACTTTATAGTTACATTAAGGATGGTATAAACACAATTTCAGTATTTGAACAAATATCACATCTATATTTCATGAGAATATACAATGTTAATATTTCACGAGTAGTGCATACATCATATTAATATTTGATCTTTCTTCATTTCTAGATAACGAGATGACTTGTGCTTTATCAATATGTATGACATGTTCTGTGTATCATACATTAAATCAGACAATAAATATTACACAATGTTATCGATTAGAGTAAACAGAAAGATAAAGAGGTCACTGAGACAAATTCAGTTAGGGATAGACGTATTGCTATAAATATAAGAAGTTACACGACAAGGTGCATGCAAATAATTCATCTTGGTGTAAGGAATTGGAATTTTAAACCTGAACAACAGCTTATATGCATACAAAATAAACGGTTAGGTTTATGGTCTAGCTTCAGTCATCCATAATTTCTAACTTTTTTGTACCGACGAGAGGGAAGGCAGCCAGTCAGTAGTATTCGCCGCCACGAAGAACTTATTCGGCTTGATTGACTGATATCTTTAAAGCGACTAAAAGTGTAGAGCATGCTCAACAACATTACGTTTCGAACCTTGGATCATTCGAAACACAGGCCGACACACTAATCACTAGCCCACAGCAGACTGACATAAAAATTTGTAAGTTTATGTGTATTAAAAAATCTCTAAACAAATATATCAAACAAATTACAACCGGCTCAGCCATAATTCACAAAAAAATCAACCATAAAGTCAAGAGATCACGATGATCAACATAACAACTCGCTACCACACATTTGAAATGTTTGAATAACCTATCGTTCTTTTTGTTTACTTTACACACTTAAAGATGTTTAAGTGTGTATCTACCTCGAAATATCTTATAATGTTCGCAAAAAAACATACTTTACGCTTGTAATTTAATTATTTTATTTGTATTTCATATCAGCTAGAAAATTCAATAATAATCCTTTCTTGATTCAGTTCTTTCAGGTGTAAATACACAGACACGGTTTTTGGAATGAAGTAGAAAGATCTTTCACATCAGTAACGTTACACATCTGTAACGTGTTGTGTGTGTTGATTTAATAAATGACCTTTAGATGGTCGTTTCGTTGTAATGAGAACAAGTTTAGGAGGGGATGTAAGGCCTGATAAACTGAATATTTTTCAAGTCTAAATCTACAGTATTCTGAAACTTTCATTAATGGGCCTCAAAGAAAAATCGGCGGATTAAATGCTTCGAGTTTAGGTATGGTTATATTAATATAGTGTGGAACCCATGCAAGGCTTAAAGAAGGAAAATAGAGCCTATCTATATTTTATATATTTTATTAAACATATTTAAAAAACACCAAACTGCTATCACAGAGGATTAGTCGTCTGTTATATACATGTTTATTGGAAACATTATGATTATACAAAATTTGGAAAAGTATAAAAATGTTACATCAAACAAATGTGCATTTGGCCATCTGGAGCATCATTAGAAACTTTGTGATGTCTAACATTGGTCGAACACATATAGTTTGAACCTGTAAAGCTTATTAATGTCAACTGCTACATATTAAAATTACAAAAACTTAGTTATCTGTAAGTGCAGGTAGTTGTTTATCATGACAGACTCACAACTAGTAAACACTTACAGGATTTACAGAGAAAACAGGTACAAGTAAAAATTGAGATCTCAGTTTTATCTTACTATTATTTAAAAGAGGAGTGCGACTTTGAAAGCATATCTTCTGTAACTTTACCCTAAGTACACAATACAATTATGTACACTTTTAAAAATTCGTAAAAAAGCCTTTTAGAAATATGCCTTTGACCACAAAGTCGAGATGTTTAAAGTTTCTTAATTGAGATTTTTGGGCTGTGAATTCTGTAGAAGTAATATAATTCTATAAAGATGCAAGAATGTATGAAACTTTGCTGTAATAATCAGGTATTGTTACAGGTTAATAATTCTAGGATATCCCACTAATATAACCATATGCAAATAGGGTTAAAGTTATTGCTAGAAATATTGTTGTTATCTGCTGAATAAGTATTCAATATACGGTAGCTATATATACCACTTATAGCCTAATAAATATTAACATTCTGGTTTCTACAACGGCCATTATTTGTAGTGTATATCAAATTTATCATTAAACCCGTGAACTGCACATTATACACATATGGTAGACATACGAATTTAGTATTACAAGAAATAAAACATACGATACAATATTGGTAATATTTAAACATATATTAAAACATTGTAAACATGATATAAAATAGAAATATTACTACTTTAATATGTTTACAAGTGCTAACTTTTGTTTATATCCTTAACTAACATCAGTAATAAAAAAGAAAGCGTAATGATTTATTTATTTTGGACGTAGAAAGTCACGTATAAACACGAATTCCTTTTTTTTTTATAGCTTGCAACAGGACATTCAATGGTGAAGCTAATGTTAAGTACAGACTACACATCAGCGAGCCTTTCCACCGGCACGTACCTTTTCTCTGTGTTGTCAGTTTCGTAGCAGATGGTGGCACGTACGGAGACTACGTTGAGCTACGGTTTCTCTCCTTCAATGTCGGATCGCTTGAAAAGGGAAGGTAAACAGGTCCTACTTTATTTTTTTATCTGTTTAAACGCTTACACATTTTATTTTCGTTCTGTCATTATTTTAGGCCCGGTATGGCCAGGTGGTTAGGGAGCTCGACTCGCAATCTGCGGGTCGCGGGTTCGAATCCCCGTCACACCGAATATGCTCGCCCATTCAGCCGTGGGGGCGTTATAATTTGACGGTCAATCCCACTATTCGTTGGTAAAAGAGTAGCCCAAGAGTTGGCGGTGGGTGGTGATGACTAGCTGCCTTCCCTCTAGTCTTACACTGCTAAATTAGGGACGGCTAGCGCAGATAGCCCTCGTGTAGCTTTGTGCGAAATTCAAAACAAACAAATCATTATTTTGTGGCTTTAGATAAAGCATTTCAGGCATGAACAAAAACAATCGTGGGTGTGGTGTAAAAATTATAATATTTTATTTCTGTGATTCCAGGTGACTATTTTGTAATCCTTACAATACTTATTACTTGGGTACATTAAGAACCACTTACTACATCTCCCAATACATCATAAATCATGCACTTTACCTGTGTGTATCTAAGAACCGTATACTAAATCCACCTTTATGTAGGAAATCGTGTATATTATCTGTATATTCAAAAGAACCAGGAACTACACGTCTGTACATTAAAAATCACGTACTTTATCTGTCTATATGTACTACACCTGCATCTAAATCAGACACCTTGTACCTTTTCTCTGCATGTACGTTAATAACTGTGTATACAACACTAGAAACCTTGTAGTTCATTTGTGTATAAGTTAGAAACCATGTACTACACGTATCTATGTTTGAAATCATGTGCTTCATTTATATATATATATACACACATACATACACACATTAGACATCCTTTACTAAATGGATTTTGCACATCTAAATCTATAACCTGATTCTATTTTACATGTATTAAAGATCATGAAATACGTCCGTTTGCATATCAAATATGGATTATACATGTTTATACACTGCAAATAATGCTCTATTTATGTTTGTGAAGAACCAATGGATTATATCCGTTTATACATTGTACACAATGTGTTATATCTGTTTGCGTTTTATAAACATTGACATCAATTCATATGACAGAAAAGAGCGTAGAATGTTTTCACTTTTTTGTATACATCAAAACTATAGACTTCATCTTGTTTTGTAGTCACGAACACGTACTGTATTTGTTTATCGGATATAATGAACAAAACTGGACACCGCAACAAGTCACACTCACTACACTTTTGTACATAAAAACGTATCATATCCGCATGAGCATCAAATTATGCACCACGTATTATTCTGTATATAAAAGGACACACAGCTACGTTTGTATGTTTATCAAATTCTATTATATTTGTTTGCCAAACACACCGTACGGAAGAACTGGTTGTTCCCAAGAATTATCTCTCTCTCTCTCTCAGCCAGTTGCAATTTATCATCAACAGTGAATTCTTAGATAGCCACAGTACTTTCTTGATGAATTTCCTCTTAGATCAATGATGTGCTTATTGAATATTACTGCTTCTTATGATACCATACTTGTATTGGAAGATATCCGCGCTATTATGTTACTGCTGAGAGAACACGTGAATAGTACATGCACTTTTGGATTAAGGACTGATGACGCTAAAGAAACGTTTTAACTATTTGGGTATACATATCGCTAGCATTGCTTTATATTAACTCTGTGCTTAAAATGGAAACGGAATTTTAATGTGGTGCACTTTAAATCTTCTTTTGTACAAACGTTATACCGATGGAAATTTACATTTTGTACAAGCGTTATACCGATGACATCTTTGTATTTTGTACAAGCGTTATACCGATGACATTTTTATATTTTGTTATTATGGCCTTGCTCAGGCCTTGAATATTTTTCAGTATCTGAACCCAGCATAAAATTCATTATGATTTGTTCTAGTGGCTCTAATTAAGTTTAAATTACGATGTAGCAGTAACTCATGAACTTTATACATATATATATATTGGTGTAGTTTGGTGACAGATTTTGGTAGATTTT
>NW_013666468.1:150196-168649 GCF_000517525.1 Limulus polyphemus
GAGCTCGCAGTCTCGAACGTCATTTACGAGTACAAGTGTAATATATATATATATCAAACAAACACAACCAGCCTCAGTTCGACAATCTAAGCGCATCACCTCCGAGAGGAAAGTTGCCGAGAACAGGAAAAAAACCAGAAAGTTTTGTTCTAATTAAACATAATGGTTTCAAAATCTCACTGAACCAAACTAAATCTCGCTAGAAAACTATAGCGATATCTCTGTTATTTTATCGTTTTTTACAAATGACGAAACTAATCGTAAGATAGGACAGTGAATAAAGATCAGTTTTTTAAAAAATCTTCCTGATACACCTGGCCTTTGACAAAACCAGCTATGTTCAGCTTAAGACTGCGTTACTTTTAGCGCTACCCTAGAGAAAACTTTTATGACAAAAATGTTCTATACTGTCTATTTTGTGGTGTATGATTCCACGTACAGTGGAGAAACCAAGAGATTAATCAATGAACGCATAATGGAACATGCTAATAATTCAAGAAACATAAACACCAATCAACCCTTTGGAATAATACATTATACAACTGTCTGTACACAGGGATCAACAAGTACCTTTTGAAGCAAAATACTGCAAGAACTAAAAATTAGAAGTGATTTAATCGATAAACCGAAATCAACAAATAATAGTAAACTTAACTGATCTGTTTGTATAATAGTATCATAACTGTGTGTACCAACAAAAAAACTCACTGGTTATAAGTTGCTATTCTACTTCTTCTTGTACCATTGTTTCCCCCTTAGATCAGCGATAAGGTTACGGACTTATAACGATAAAATTCGAGGTTTGTCTCCATGGTAGACAGAGCGCAGACAGCTAATCAGAAACGTCAATTTGTACTACTGTATTATTATTTTTATTTTCATATGTACAAATTACTGTAAGCTTTGTTTTCTTTACACATTGTTGTCACGACATGATCTCCTTTTATCACATAACCGAATGTTTTATTCTTCTGATCTTTATCATTTTTCATTTATCTGTTTGACGTGGACTCTTGATCAAGCGTTGTTAACATTTTATTTAAACATGCACTTCAACTGTTTGTACGTTTAACGCAGTGTTGGTCTATTTGAACATCTACGATCTAAGCATTGCACCTTCAATTATTTATACACTACACCTGTTTATACAATAAACAAAAAATCTGAAGCAGTCTAACTAACTACGTATATATATATATATATATTAGCCGCAGTGCACAAACACACAAAAAAGAGTAGACTTAACTAAGTTGTACCCAAAGAAATAAATGCTACTTTTCAACAAAGTGCAAAATAGTTGATGTGCTCGTATCCTGTAACAGACATGATATTTACAAGGAATAAGAAATATACATTTAAATCTTATAAACATTCGAACGAAACAACATTTTAGTGTTAATATCCGAAAACACAATTCATCTAATATCTTTGGTAATTAATTTTAATATGAAAATGATAACCTGTAATGAATATTATTGTCCAAAGATGGTGAAACGTCGTATTCAGATTTTTTAAATAAAACATCCACCGAATATTTACCGATAATGTTTATTTTAAAGAAATGTTTGGAATGACAACTAAATACTAAGCATATTTATATTAATGATTTTAAGTTTTGACACGGTGATAGTTGTTTGAAACTGAATATGCTATAACTGTGTGCTATACGTAGATGGGTTATCCTAACTTAATATATGTTATATAAAAGACAATACTTGTCATGAAACATTATATTAGGCCTATTATATGTTTAACACCACGTTCTTAAACTAGTCCCTTAGGGATTTTCATGAATTAGAAGAGTGCATAATAAGAGTATTTCAACCACACTATGTTCGTCATATCCAATGCTCTTCAGGCCGACTGGTTTACAACGATTAGTGGCCGAAGTACTATTTATATAGGGCATTTGTGACAATAACAGTTTTTTTATGTTGTGAACGCCTTTTTCAAGCTGGAGAAACATGACTATAATTAATCATACTTGTGGTTCAAATACTATTATTACACACTTTTCTAATTCTTGAAAGTCCCTGAGGGACTAGATTAAGAATGCAGTGTTAAAATATAATAGGCCTAGAATAATGCCTTATAATTGATTACAATTAAAAGGCGTTCACACCATAACAATTGTTATCTTATGTAAAAAGGCTAGTTTTTACTTAATTATACTATACGCATTTATTCTTACAACGGAACGTTTCTTTGTGAAATTAACATTGTTGGCAAATTATTGAAATAATTACCTTTAGGTACAATTTTCAATTGATTTCTATGAATGAATTGTTTATTACTTAAAGTTATATTAACTTTGTGTTTATTCCTTGTCATACACATTTTTGTCATACAATACACATATATGTTAAACACGTGTGT
Source organism: Limulus polyphemus (assembly GCF_000517525.1). Lineage (NCBI taxonomy): Eukaryota > Metazoa > Arthropoda > Merostomata > Xiphosura > Limulidae > Limulus > Limulus polyphemus. The sequence continues at coordinate 152,573 of NW_013666468.1, forward strand.
CCATCTATCTTCAAACAGACTTTTTATGAAGTCTTTAAAGCCAGCATATGTGTCTAAAAACATTCTTAGCTATATTGGAAGTTCTCCATTTTATATCGAATATCGGAGCTTTTATTTTGCACTGCAATATAACGCTTGAGTAGATTATATTAAAACAATTTTAGAATCCCAACACATCGTTGTAGTCTAATCATGCTTTATCTGAGGATCTTACAATTGGATAATGGTTCTGTAGCATAGTTTCCATTGCTAAAGGCTCCGTTTTAAGACTGGCGTGTTTAAAGATCACCCATATTCTCTGAAGGCTTTCCATAATCCATTCAGTGTATAAGGACGATGGTTTCCTAATCCAGTTTTCAACACTCGTACCACACAGAAATTCATACGCACTGCATCTGGCGACTTAAACGGCATGTCTTCTTATGGAATATCATAAACTTCCACTTCATTCTCCAGCTACATGAAGTATGCGGTGGTTGAACAAATAGGTAATTGAAACAACTTTTGTTCATCTGACTTGTGCCTCATTTCGAGACAGATCCTTCTAGCTTATGTTGCACACTGTTGCTTGGTGCATCCAAGTGGTTGTGCCACTAGTGTTCGTGGATTCTCACCTTCTTCAAGAAGCCGTACTTTGCTTATCATGGCTGGAAAATATCTTGTTGAAAGTTTATTTTTGAGTAGTTCTGGTTCTCAAATTTGATCCATATTTTTTTATTCTAATGCCATTAAGTACAAGGTATATTCCCGTCTTGGAAATTCTAAATTTTAGTGTTTGTTTGTTGTACTGTTAAAAACAAAGCTACACAAAATATTTTTATAAGCCTTCAGACCTTCTGCTGAGCTACCGGGAGTTCTAAATTCTTTATCTGAACACATACATATTAACATTAGTGTTTCTTGATTTGGTATTATATATGTTATTGTTGTGGTTGATTTTTAGAGTTATCATATATTTTTTCTAGATCTTGTAAAACAATAATATTTTCCTTAAGTTTCTTGGTCTGACTTTGGGTAAATATTGTGTCTCTGAAAGTTAATGAACATACTATGAGGCTTTTTTGGTTTGATCTTGATTTGCCTGTTACAACTGACAGTAGGTGAACTTGTTTTATTGCATTGATTTCGCTTGACAGGTTATTTACTTGTTATATCTAAGTTGCCTCGGCCTGACAGAGAGTAAAAATGCTGGTTGGAGATAGTGCAAGGGAATAAAGGAATTGTCCATTAGTTTAACACTAACGACTTTTTGTAATGAGCGAATTATGCTGGAAATTATTATTCACCCTTTATCACAACCTCTTTTATTAAAATTTTCAAGAAATCTTTATCATGAATGCTTATTTTGGGTGTATCAACCACAATTCGATTCAGTCTTTGTGCCCCCCCAGTGGCACAGCGGTATGTCTGCGTACTTATAACTCTAGGATCCGGGTTTCGATACCCGTGGTGGGAAGAGCACAGATAGCCCATTGTGTAGCTTTGTGCTTGATTACAAACAAACAGTCTTTTTGATTTTTTTTGTAAAAAACGCCTCCATTTTCCACCACAAAGATTTATTTTAACAACAATCGACTAAGCTTTATTACTGACGTTTGTCTTAGGGAAGTCAACAAGATTACAGTTAGTAATTATTCACAAGTTTTCATTACTGACGTTTGTCTTATTGAACTCAACAAGAATTCTTTATCGATTACAGTTAGTAATTATTCACAAGTCTTTATCACTGACGTTTGTCTTATTGAACTTAACAAGAATTCTTTATCGATTACAGTTAGTAATTATTCACAAGTCTTTATCACTGACGTTTGTCTTAAGGAACTTTCTCCAGTCTACTTTATCGATTACAGTTAGTAATTATTCACATGTTTTTATCACTATTTTGGGACACTTCCACCAATTACAATTTTTCTTCGTCTCTCTGTTGACTTTCAGTAATGTTTGGCATTTGCTTATTAACACGGCTATAACTAGCAAATTTAATTATTCTATATTTAAATATTTTTAGAAATTTTCTCTGGGGCCTTCATCTCTCCATTGAAGAACTAATAATGCTTAGTTTTTAAGTTAATACGGCTATACCTATCAAACTTAATTCATCTATCGTTGATTAGATAGAGAGGAACTGCGTGAAAGCTCTTGAGTTTATATTTTTTTAAGAAAATGTCAACGTGAATTTCTTTTCATTCTTGATCACAGTTTAAGATAAAGGTTGTTATTCGTAATTGGGAATAGAAATGTAAATAGCAACATGCAATATTGCGATTATCACAGAGTTTCGGTTGAACTTTTCAATACACAACGTGCTAGTTCAAACAAATGAAGTTTCTCTGCCAGGAATCCGCGAGGATAAAATTGATTGCACAGTCGTAATTTTATCGAAAACACAAAGAGGGCAGAGTTGAAAAAAAAGAGGGTAACACGTCCCGTTCTCCAAAGTTGTACTACATGCAACGCGTGTTGGCATGTATTGAAATCAGATATCCATCCTATGATTGAAGTAGAGCTACATAATGGAAATAACATAAGCCCAATCTATGTGATTATTTAAAAACAAAATGAATTGCTATATGAGTGAGAAAAATTATCGGTATGTCTAAAGGACCATATCTTGGCTGTGTAAAATACGAAAGCGAATTGTTGTCTGCTACTTTAACGGGCTCTTATGTACACAGGTGTGACCTTAAAGCATGTATAATAGAAATACATGTGGCGATATTTGGTTCTTCTTAATTATAATTTTATTTGCAACAGCAACTGTGCAACCTAAATGATTTGTAGTTACAGATCCCACAGAATCGAAAATTCTCAAAGCTTACCAGACATACAAACATACAATGGGCCGGAAGTAGCATAGCTGTTAGTGTGCTAGACTGTGATTCGAGGTCAATGACTCGCATTAAGCAAGATGAGGCCATGGATGCGTTATAAAAGTGAGAGTCAAACCCCATTATTAGATTAGAGTCGTCCTTGAGTTGGCGTTGTGTGTGGTGCTGTTGATTATCTATCTAAAGATCATGTTCACAATGTTGTTTTACTTGAGTTGGCGTTGTGTGTGGTGCTGTTGATTATCTATCTAAAGATCATGTTCACAATGTTGTTTTACTTGAGTTGGCGTTGTGTGTGTGGTGCTGTTGATTATCTATCTAAAGATCATGTTCACAGTGTTGTTTTACTTGAGTTGGCGTTGTGTGTGGTGCTGTTGATTATCTATCTAAAGATCATGTTCATAATGTTGTTTTACCCTCATATCTTCCTCAATTTTTACAGTTTTTGGAGACGTTTAAGGACGTGGTTGTTTCATGTATATTATACATGACTAACTATATTCAACAAACTTTCTGTTAAGCATTTTTAACATTAATTTCAGTCATAATGTCTGTATTCATATGTCTTTCATCAGAACAGTTTACGAGAAGTTTGAGTTCCTCAAGTTTTACAGCTACATTTGTAATAAATATTCAGTTAGAAAAACTACACTCCTCAAGCGTTATTAACCAACACCTGACTCTTATTCACAATAAGGGATTTTGTTTTTAACAGCTTTCTCTATTTAAAACCTCCACGGGAACACTAGTTAAGTAAGTTAATGCTATTAGTTAAAAGTTTTCATAGACAAAAATAACAACTGTTAAGTACAAAAGCTCAACAAATAAAACTACAGCCATTTAAGGATTATCACCTGTGGCACCCCTGTTGGTGAAATCAGGAAGTTCTTCATTGTTTTCTTCTTTTGGAACTGATATTGCCTTCAGATTTATTACGAAGTTCGAAGTATAACTATGTCTGTTGTAATTTATCAGTTGGACAATTTTAAAAACTTAGTAAGAAATAAGGCTGTATAATATTTGTATCATTATTTTGTTTTCATATTAGTACCCCTTGGCAAAACTAATCGAACTCGGTTTTCAAGCTATCGCATGTCGAAGCTCTTTATTCGTTATATTAATGCGTGTGTTGTATTTTAGAGCATGGTTACTGAATAATCAACCAGCACTGATTTTAGCACTGAAAGACTTTAAATTAATCGCTGACCCGCCAGAGTAAATTGGAAAGCAGTAATATTACACAAAGTGTTTATATGCTGTTTTTGAAACACATGATCTCAAAAGACTACAAGTATCGTATCTTTAATTTTAAAACTTTGTAAGCATTATTATACTACATAATTTATTTAACTTAAGACAAAGCTGATAATCCCTAAATAGAAAACGTGGACAAACAAACTTGTTAACTCAACCAAAAGATCTCTATCATTACAGCTGGATGTTCTAATTTTCCAGTGGGTTTAAAAATGTTATTTTACTTAAGCTCCACTGCACCAGATAAACACTTGCGAATAAGTACAAGCTGACACAATATCCATGATCCTTGTTTTCGAAAGTTGCGAAATAATGCAAAATCAGAATATTTACATTTTCATACAAGTAATAAACATTTTATCATTTTAGTTACTTTTTGTCAAATAGTAAACAATTATATTTTTTTCTGTACTTAAACTTTTTGGATCATTTAATTAATCGTGATTATTTTTACAAACATTTTTATTGTAGGCTTAGTATGTCATTTACCGCTCGGTCACTAAACTAAAGAAAATGTTCATAAAAATATTTAGAAGATCCTTTATTTGCTATACACGTACAGGTGTGCATAAAAGATACAAATTAGCTTTGAGCATTTTTATAATTTGTACTATTGGATGGACAATTCATCTCGACAGCACTATAATGTTTTCATTGTTATTAGATCATATCTAGAAATATGTTGTAGTTGATTCTTTGCCCATCATTTGGTTAGTGAATTTATTCTGTACTCCAAGTTAACAAAGAGAATTGGTATCAGACAAATTGACTTCCAATCTCACAATATTTAGATAAACTGCTGCTCTTAACCTAATTTGACAATAAAAAATTTAGGAACTATGCTTTGTAGTGAGATATTGTCCTATGTCAATAAAAAATTTATATAGCTAGTTGGAGTTGGTAACAACTTTTTTCCTTCTTTGTTTAGTTCCGGTCTCACTTGCTATGGTGGCCACCTGCAAGTTCTCGATAAGAAAAATCCAGAAACAGATATCAGCCACCAACAAACACGTGGTCTCAGCCAGCTCGTCTCAGCGCTGAAACACACAAACGGAATGTTTCCGAGCTTGTATAACTTTACAGGAAAAATTGCACCCCACTTTGGATATTTTTGCGGCCAAATGTCAGCCCAAGGTGTCAACTACTTCTCAAGCGGGAATAACGTTACCCTTCTTATTTTCATGCCACGTCGGACTTCTTGGCGGTATCAGTCTTTTAACGTGTTTCTCACGTACAGGTTTATTACCACGAAAACGAGTGTGGGGATTCAAGAAGATGACACCAAGGTTAACGTAGGAAGGGCAACACCAAATTCTTTTTGTAACGTGGAATATCGTGATTGCGTTAACCAAGTCTGTATTATTAGATCTCCAAACTTTCCGGGTACATTTTTACCGAATTTTACATGTCAGTACTTGATAAGACAAAATGAGATTCCAAAAGGATTCCATGCACAGATAGTGCTGAAGCAGGACAATGAATACAAAATTTCCATTGAAAACGGACATTCCGGTCTCGGAGCAATTTCAAGCAGTTCACTAACCACTGAGTGTTCACGAGACGTTGTACGTATATTTGACGGTTCGACACCAGATACAGTCTTATTAACTGAGTTTTGTGGGTCGGGTGCTCTTCCTGCAGTTGTATCCAGTCAATCCAGCGTCTTGATCCAGCTGGTTAGTGCTCCATCTCAGCTACTGCACGATTCTAGGCTAGAGCTAGAAGCGCGGGTCAGATTTGTCAAGAAACCAGTTTGGCGGATAAAGGGAAATAGCTGTAACTTTCTAATTGATGTGTCACAGGAAAGAGAAGGAATTATTGAAAATCCCCAGCACACTGTCCCATTGCAAACTATATGTACTTACATTATAAGAGGTAAACGCCCCTCTGATCGTGTCTGGTTGTACTTTACGTCTTATATAGTAGAAGACAAGCATCCCTGGTCACTTACAGAACACTGCGACACTGGTAAACTACAGATTCTAGGCTCGGCTGTTCCAGATCATTTGGTATTCACAGAAAACAATTCATTTGAAAACAACCACACGTACTGTGAGAAAAGTTCACCACAGCTTTGCACTCGTGCAGGAGATACGCGTAGTCTCATACCCCTCCGTCCCTGCAGTTTACCAGAAGAAAGTTACTTTTCTAAGGGACCAGAGTTGATGTTGAGGTTGCATTATCCAAGAATTTCGGGAATATCAACAATCCAGCCTATTTTCAAAGCCCGTTATGAAATTGTAGACACTCGTCAACCCGGGCTGGGCCTTCACTTATCTCTTTGCGACCGGTTTGTAGGAAGTGAAAACTCAAACCATGGTACAATCTTTTCCCCGAGGAATGTCTTGTATTATGGTAGAGGAGGTCGTCGTGAGATTTCTTGTCGGTATAATCTTAAAGGAAGAGACTCAAAACGAGTGAAAATAATGTTTCTAACCCTACAACTTTTGTCATCGGTATGTACAAATATGATTGATAGTGTAACGCATCAAAGAACTTGTGAAATCACTCAGAATAATAAGGAACCTCTTTCCTTTATACAAGTTGTTGAAAACTGGCAGGGAATCGAACTGTCGCTTGGCTGTTTTTGTAACATAAGCTTGATATCATTAGCACATAAACCTATCGAAATTACTTCTCTTAGCGATAATGTTTCAGTGATTTTTACTGTAAAAGGCATGACTTCTGTACAAGACTATCACCATTTTAATTTTAGAGCTAATTATAAGTTTTTCTCTTTTCCTCCTTGTGATTATGTTTTAAAGGAAGAAAAGGGCTCAAAAGGAATACTCACTATGGTTGTTAACAGGTCGGTGATAGACGAACATGGTGAATTTCGTTGTAGATGGTCGTTGAAACCAGCTGTTGGTAAACATACATATTTAACACTTCGTGGAACAAAGGGACCAGGAGAATGTCCGTACAACAACGTAGTAAAGGTTTACATTGGGAGTAGTAACACAGCTATTGCGATGGTTTGCTTGAATGACAATATGACAGAAGTAAAAGTAGTTTCACCGTTTGGGAGTGGTATGGATTCTGTAACGCCACATCAGACTGACCGCGTGTCCCAAGGAAAGACAAATCATATCATTCTTGAAGCTATCATTAAAGCCCCACAGCCTGTGCGTGTAGAGTGGGGTGAGGTGACAAAACCCTTCCTGAAGAAAAACGTGGGCCAGTCCTTAAGGACCATTAATTGTCTTGTCAGATGCCCGGAAATTAATGCATGTATTAGTCCTGACCTATGGTGTGATGGAAAGAAACATTGTCCATCAGGCTACGACGAGGCGGCAGAAAATTGCCAACGGTATCCTCTGTTGTACGTTGCCGTAGGGGTCGGAGTCACGCTCTTTCTACTTATGCTGGTTCTAATAGCGATAATTGTCAGGTGCAGGAAACGCGATAAACGGACCATACGAATTCCAACCGTTGATAACTTTGAAATGAACGGCAGCGGTCGAGCTCAAGAAGATTGTTTTTTAAAGTATTAATCCATAATAATGTCTCTCCAAATCTTGGACCTCCTCTAGCTGTGATATATATATTATACTACATTCCATTAAATTATGAAAAAGAAATAACTTTGTTTATATTATCTTGTGGAAACTGTTGGCACATGTTTCTGTAAGCTCAAAACGTGAATATATTGTATTTGATATTCTTGCATGACGAAGAATGGCAACTCAAATAATCTACAAAGAACTTTCACTGAAGATGACATGTGGATTGCTGTTAATTAAACAATATTTGTATTTCTTTTCTCTAAACTCTGTCACGTTTGCTCTGTCATAGATATGGAAGATACTTTCTATTTTGACTGTTTAGTAAAGAAATAAAATTAATTGATGTACATATCTGTGTTGTATTCGTTCTTAGTAAAATAACTTGATTGATTACTGTTTGTATTACTTCGGCAAAAATCATTTCTAGAGATATAAAGTAATATATTTCTCACTTAGCGATAGGAAAATTCGGTGGGAAATTCAAACTGACTTTACTTGGAAATAAATTAATTTTTAAGAGGAAGATACTTAAAAAAATCCAAAGTGGATATTTATTCATTCACACACTAAAGGAAAGTTATCTTTAAAACAATACTTCTATATATAGAATTGAGTTTTTTAAATGCCAGAGTTTCTTTTATTATGACATCTTGTTCGCTGTTAGAACTACATACGCTGAAAACAACTCAAACGTGAATTATTTAAAAACTACATTTTTGTTTTTTATAACTATTTTTGGTGAATATACTTTGTGAAGACTTTTGATGTTTGTTTTCTATATTGTGTGTCTTTTGGTTAATACTGTTTTGTGAATGCTTGTGTGAGATATGTAAATGTTTTTCATGTGTCCTATGAATACTTATCATGTTAAATTGTATATCTTGTATCCTGTGAATAATTATGGCATTATGATAATGTATTTTACATTTTTATCTTGAGATATACATTGTGTGCCTTAATTAATTTTGATAGACAAAGTTTGGAACATGAGGTTCCCTTTGTTTGATGGTTAAATTTGGGGTTATATAAATAGAGTTGATATTAGAAAATGTTTGATGCATAAACTTTTTTGTATTTTGAATATTTTTGAGAGATGGGTTTGTGTTTTTGATTAATTTTGATAAAAACAGTGGATATATATTGCTTGTTTGAAAAATATAATTTGGTTTTGTCTTTTGAATACTTTTGATGGACATCTTTTATGTCTTATAAAGTATTTTGATAAATTTGTTTTTTTTTGTATTATTATATTTTTGGTTGATGCATTTAATACCTTATGAATGCTTTGAATGGATGCGTTTTCTGTCTTGTGTTTGCTTTGGATCATTACATTGGTTATCTGGTAAGTAGTTTCATGTCTTGTGTTTGTTTTGGATGGATACATTGGTTATCTGGTATGTAGTTTTATGTCTTGTATTTGTTTTAGACGGATACATAGGTTATCTGATAAGTAGTTTCATGTCTTGTGTTTGTTTTGGATGGGTACATTGGTTATCTGGTAAACAGTTTCATGTCTTGTGTTTGTTTTGGATGGCTACATTGGTAATCTGGTAAGTGGTTTTATGTCTTGTTTTTGTTTTGGACGGCTACATTGGTAATCCGGGAAGTAGTTTTATGTCTTGTTTTTGTTTTGGATGGATACATTGGTTATCTGGTAAGTAGTTTTATGTCTTGTGTTTGTTTTTGGATGGCTACATTGATTATCTGGTAAGTAGTTTTATGTCTTGTGTTTGTTTTGGATGGCTACATTGGTAATCTGGTAAGTAGTTGTATATCTTGGTTTTGTTTTGGATAGATACATTGGTAATCTGGTAAGTAGTTTTATGTCTTGTGTTTGTTTTTGATGGGTACATTGGTTATCTGGTAAACAGTTTCATGTCTTATGTTTGTTTTGGATGGCTACATTGGTAATCTGGTAAGTAGTTTTATGTCTTGTTTTTGTTTTGGATGGCTACATTGGTAATCTGGTAAGTAGTTTTATGTCTTGTGTTTGTTTTGGATGGATACATTAGTAATCTGCATATATTTAGCATTTTGTGAATTCCTTTAATGAATACCGCTTGTAATATGTGAATGCTTTTTAAAAAGCACTTTGAATTTTGATGATACATTTTATGCTTGTTATTACTTTTGATGAATACATTTTCTGTCTTTTGAATATTTTTTGGTTCTTGCATTTTGAGCCTTATTAACACTTTGTGAATATCATTGATATGTACATTTTCTGTCTGGTAATTACTTTTGATGAATACATTTTTTTGTCTTCTGAATATATCTTAACAAATACATTTTGTGTCCCCAAATGACTCATGTTGGGAACATTTTCTGTTTAGTAATTTTGATTAATACGTTTTGATACACATCTTTTGTTTCTAGTGAACACTTTTCACGCCTGAGGAATACCTTTTCTTTCTTATGGATATTTTGATGTTTGATGGATAAATATAGTGTTTCATGAACACTTTCAATATTTGTTTCTTGTAATTACTTTCATAAATACATTTTGTAGCTTTTGAATATTTTTGAGGAATATATTTATTTCGTAATTAGTTTTGATTAATATATTTTTTCTTGTAAATACTTTTATTTCATAAACTCTATGACTCGTGAATGCCCGTAGTGGCTCATCTGTAAACTCGATGTCTTATAACATCAAGATTCGGGGTTAAATCCCTGTGATGGAAACAGCATGCATAGCCTATTGTGTAGATTTTTGTTTGATAACAAAATAAAATAAAACTTATCGTGAAGACTTTTTATGTATATTTGTATTAAGTACCTTTGTGAGATGAGATTCTGTTTCTCATACATGTATTTGTTGCATTTGTGACTTCAGATTCTATTTTTCATATACATATTTAGTACATTTGTGACTTGAGATTCTATTTTTCATACATATATTTAGTGAATTTGTGACGTGAGATTCTATTTTTCATACATGTATCTATTGCATTTGTGACTTGAGATTCTATTTTTCATATAAGTATTATTATTATTATTCGATATCACCTGTCTTGTGAACATTTTTTACGGACACATTTTGCATGTTGTAAGTACTTTTCATTGACATACATTATCTTTTAATTAATTCTAATAGAAACATTTTATGACAATCAGAATAACGTTCTTTATTGATACATTGTATTTAGCCTGACAAGGGTAATTAATTTTTTCCCATTGTACATTAATAGTTCTCTCATACATCTTTAATGAGCAACTATTTCTATCTAGATGGTCTTTAATTAAATTAAGTTCATGATATAGTACCGTTCACTAATTATTTCACCAGCTCTGTATACTAAAACTAAATTAAATTATGTTTGAAAAAATAGGGGGAACAAAGATTTTTAAATGTCAGTATAATCTAGTGAATGTCATTTCACGATAACCATTGGCTAATAAATGACCTGAAATGTCTGTAGAATATAAGCATCTAATAAAATTAGCTTTGCTGTCTTCTTGAACTTCATAGTAAATGTAACGTTTTCTTTTTATGTTGTTGATTCGGATATAAATATAATACTTCAGCTTGAACCTGATTATAGAAGATTGTGAATGTACCTTACACATATCTTGTACAATATAAAAATTTGGACACTCTTCTGAACCAGTGTCTCAAGTAATGAAACAAATATAAATTGAAAAAAATTGATGAAAAGTCAGACAGCATAGGAACTTCTATATATTTGTTCTTGTAAATGTGTCATTAAATAAGAAATGAAACTGTTTGGTGGTATAATTCAATCGAGTTTTAAAAACTGATTTAGATGTACCATGTATAAATTATATATCTTTGCAAATTAAATTAATTCTTTACATGATATATTTATAAAAAATGGAAACTGCGTCAAAGCTAACGCAGAAAGTCTCTTATTCAATCATTTGGAATTTGCAAAATATATAAAACAGAGCATTTAATACAAAGCATTTAAGTAGAAGAGTAATACGTTCAGCTAAAGAACATCTATAGGTTATATACCCATACTAGGTGTTATCAATCTAAGTGGACATAAAATTTCCTGAGCCTCATGAGTTAACTTGGAAGAGGACCAGTAGACCATATGTCATAGTAATCAGTTTCAATAATACACCCTGTTACGAAAGTCCAAAAAATATCTTGTTGAACTTTACCTTCTGGACTGCTGAATATAAATGTAATAGCAAAGGTATTTACATATATGGGTTTCACTAAAAGACGGCTGCAAAAGAAAAATAAGTAGCATGTCCATCTAAGAGGTCTAAGCTCTAGCATTGTTACATGTCTTTGTTTGGACATCTACTATTGAACAACTGAATATCATTCTAGGATCCCATGATGAATGTCCCCTTTGGATTTTGGAAACTTCATATATTGAACTTGCTTGCGAATAAATTATAAGATACACTACTTTTTGTTGTTGTTACCCTTAAAGAGAGGCTGCTGGCTATCTTGACCTGAAAATGATCAAACTTAGACCGAAATCATCTTTGTATAAGGTCATTATTTTTTTTCTTGAGAGACATTTTCAATCTCTTTTTAAAAACGTCATTAATAGCGTACCTAAATCAATATTAAAAATATTACATCATATCGCCAAACAGCCCCATCTCTTACTTACTAATACCGTATATGAACTGTTAACTGGAGTTACGCTGGGATCTGACCTTCTACCAGGTTTTACCAATTAAGTTTTATGTTATTACGAGAGGCAATGATTAGGAAAAGGCCCAGAAATGTACAAATTCATATATTGTAGAATATATGAGGATAATACGTTCACAATATTCTATTGAAGCATTCTTGTTATATTTTAATCCACAAAATGAAGACATTAGGTTTACTATTACATTTCAAGAGAATAATGATTTGCCTTTCATACGTACTTATATCACAACTGATATACGTTTTGAAAATCTGTTTATATAATATTCTAAAGAAAGCCTAGTTAACACTTCAATATCTAGAACTTTTAAAATTGTGAAGAAAAGTAGTTTATTAAATTATAAATTATATTTAATGGAATAATATTTATGTTCAAATAGTTACAAGTTAAATATATGTGAAACATATTAATGTGCAATTGAAGAAAAAGTCAGTCACCCCTATCACGTTAAGTATGACGTACAAATATAAACAACATCCAATTATTCTGTCGCTATTAATTCGATATATATTTGTGTCTTTTAACTATTTTTGGTGGATACACTTTTCATATTGTGAATATTTTGGTGGATAAACTTTGTGTTTTATGAATATTTTAGTGGATAAACTTTGTGTTTTGTGAATAGTTTGGGGGGATACACTTTGTGTTTTGTGAATATTTTGGTGGATAAACTTTGTGTTTTATGAATATATTTGGTGGATACACTTTGTGTTTTATGAATATATTTGGTGGATACACTTTGTGTTTTATGAATATATTTGGTGGATACACTTTGCGTCTGGTAAATATTTTGGTACATATATTTTTATATGTTCTGAATACACTGAATTTGTCTGTGTTGTTAACATGTTTTCTGAATACATTTTTATTTACTTTTGCTAGATTGTTTTTGTTATTGGGATTTCTTTTGATAAATACATTTCACGGGTTATTTGTGGTTTTGGTAGATTTATTTTGTGCCTTATAAATATTTTAAAGTTTTGTATTTTATATCTTGTAATTATTTTTGATACAATTGGTTGATTAGTTTTTATTTTGTAAATACTATTGAATAACATATTATGTGTTGTGTAACTACTTAGAGCATATATGTTTCAGTCTTATAGGTCTTTAGTAGACTAGTGCGGTGTTTCAGTTTTATATATACTTGGAAAGATTGTGTTTCAGTATTGTAATTAAAATTGTGTTTCAGTGTTGTAACTACTTTGATGGATTGTGTTTCAGTGTTGTAATTATTTTGATGGATTGTGTTTCAGTGTTGTAATTTCTTTGATGTATCGTGTTTCATTGTTGTAACTACTCTGAATGGATACATTTTGTTTGTTATTTATTATAATTTTTTGATGAATACACTTTGTAAATTGTAATTATTTTCGATGGCGTCCTTTGAGTAATTTTTAGTTGATGTATTTTGTATCTTGTGAATACTATTTGTATGTTAAATGCCAATCCATTTATTTATTTCGACGTGTTAGTAGTTTACCAGAACATAAAAAAAAAGATTTTACCGAAGGTCGTGTTTTAGTAAGAAGAAAAACAAGCTTGCAATATTAAGTCCAACTGACCGCCAGTTTGGTTTGGATCGTCAGACTAGCTAAGTCGAAAGACTTGCAAGTCAACAGTAAAAACTAAATATAGCTTGCAATTGCTTGTACACATGCTGGGAAAGAGAGAATTGCTGTTACATTATGTATGATATCCGGGGAAAGAGAGTCAATACACAACTAAAGATTCTATATATTGTTGCCTCGCGGAGTGAAGTAAGCAGGCGTTTCTGTGTATGCAGTACTTCAAGATGGATAGGTTTCTCTAGCCATTTAATTAAATTACCATGGATTGAGTTCTTGCGCAATCTGTTAATACTGAGTCCCCGAAACAACAGGGATATAAACATTATAAACTAGTCTTTTAAACTTAAACTTAATTACATTTACTTTTTAGTACTTAAGATCAACTTGTCTAAAATGATAAAAGTGTTGAAAAAAAAAAGAATATATCTGTGAAATTACTTATTTCATACAGTGAGATCTATTTTTCTGTTATAGTATATCACGTAGACTATCAAAATAAACTTCGTTTATCTTTCAATGAGAATATAATGAGAATCAAAAGTTAAAAAGAAACCCATACCTTTGAGATGTATAGTAATTAACTGCATATCATCTGTTTCATTAGTGGCTACTAAACAAACAATCCTCCATCTTTATACAAAGCCTCAAAGATACACGCATGATATACAAATGAGTTGATTATAAATGTTTGTTTAAATCAAACAAAACTTTTCTCATTTAGTGCTTGTATAAAGATCTTCCGATCCCAAACAAACTGAATTTCAGTTATCGAATTACAAAAGAACTTATAATGATAGAAGGTGGTTTCAATTAATGAAATCCGAATCAACATCTTAGAAATGAGTTATAATACTTAGGTTATAGTTGATTTACTACTATATAAGTATCAATAGAAAACAAAGTTACATTTATAATCAGGTCTACTTGGCAGACATATATTCTAAAGCCTTTATTTCATAATCATCAAATTATTTTATGAAATATAAGATATAAACTTTAATAAACCGAACGAAAAGATTAGACAGTATATTTTGCTTTCATTACGTCATCATTTTATCATGATTTATTCTCAGATTTTTTCTAAAAAACAGACAAATTAACAAGTTTTTTTATAAAAAGAAAATTATTCGAAGTAACCATCCTGCGGTACTAGGAAGGCCTACAAAGAGATGAGATGTCCTGGCGGTTAGGGCATTCAGCTCGCAATCTGCAAGTCGCTAAATCAAACTCTAGTCTGTCACTTCGAAATTAGGGTCGTCTAGTGTTAATAGCCTTCTAGTAGCTTTGTGCAAAATTCAACAAACATACAAAGACTGGGTTGATTACAATATGTAAAAGAATTGAAAAGAATGATAACAACTCAAATGCTTCTATTAAAACACGATGCCATCATTGTTAAAAGTTTGTTTATGTGATTGAATTTAATGAGTTTAGTAATGTTTAATTACACGGAATACACAATCACGCAATTAATAATAAACTCTAAGTGAAAACACTCGCAGGTGAAAAGAGATTCTAGAACCCCTACTTAAACTCGCACCTTTGGCTAACAAGGCGAATATTCAAACCATTGAAATACTCCAGATTACAGACGGTCCCACTTACAAAGCTTTCCATCAGAACTACATTCACCATACTGCTTTATTGTGGTATGTTTACGAAACTTAATAAATTAATTTCAAGTCTGTGACAGACTTCTGTAATTTGGTCTTCGTACCTATCATAATGTAGCTAGAGGACGCAGACTCAAATCTGGGTACTGTGGTATCTTTTCAGTTATGAGGTTTTCCACTTAAAAATGTCCGTTGTTAATTGTTACGATATAAAAAATATTAATGTGGTTTCCTTAAGAATCATACTGAATCAATCAACACAGTTTGAAAGTGTTTTGTCCTCATTATGTATATTTTAACGTTTTGATTAAGATAAAACGTTTCGTTTCATTGTTTAAAACATGCTAGTTAAAAGCTATTTATTAGATTTGCTGCGCCCGTGTTTCAAGTACCTATCTATATTTAATTAAAGGGTTACAGCTATGAACTGACTTCATACATTCTGATGTCATATATTATTTAAATTATTTCATAATTACAGGAAGATTGTATTGTGTTTGATCACAGACAAACTTCTACATATTTTACGAATGTATAGGTAATAAACAAGGTCTGGAAGGAAAGAAAATATGTTAATCTTGCCACTCTATCTGTAAATGTATAGGTAATCAACAAGGTCTGGAAGGAAAGGAAATATGTTAGTCTTGCCACTCTATCTGGAA
>NW_013666468.1:168977-173692 GCF_000517525.1 Limulus polyphemus
AGTCTTGCCACTCTATCTGTAAATGTATAGGTAATAAACAAGGTTTGGAAGGAAAGAAAATATGTTAGTCTTGCCATTTTATCTGGAAATGTATAGGTAATAAACAAGGTCTGGAAGGAAAGGAAATATGTTAGTCTTGCCACTCTATCTGGAAATGTATAGGTAATAAACAAGGTCTGGAAGGAAAGGAAATATGTTAGTCTTGCCACTCTATCTGGAAATGTATAGGTAATAAACAAGGTCTGGAAGGAAAGGAAATATGTTAGTCTTGTCACTCTATCTGAAAACAACTAAGATATATTTAAATAATAAGGTATATACTGTGATTGTTGGTGGAAGGTTCAATTACTAACGCTACTTATTTGTGAGTTTGAATTATCAACAATGCTAATTTGTGAGTTTTAATTGTCAACAGTGCAAATTTGAATTTGAAATATGAACTCTGCTAATTTTTGTGTTTGAATTATTAACACTGTTGATTAGTGAGTTTTAAATATCAAAGTGCTAATTTGGGACTTTTGATTATCAACAATGTTAATTTGTGAATTTGAATGATCACAATGCTAATTTGTGAATTTGAATGATCACAATGCTAATTTGTGAATTTTACTTATAAGTATTGCTAATTTATATTTAGAAAATATATCTTATTGACAAACACACCTGAATATGTAATCTTTCACTACGTCTTTATGTATGTACAGAAAATTATGACGACCGCTTCTGTCATTGATTATAATAATTTCTTGCTCCATAGTCTATATCAATGCAAAATAACAAAGTAGCTGCAGGCACTATTACAGATGTAATAATATTATCGTTCAGTACAAATACAAAAGGTAATATGAAAATTAACTTCCAGCAAAGCAAACTCTAGGACTCGAGGACAGATGTTCTAAGGTATAAGCTATTGAAATTTAAGGAACTAGAAATGAAGTTTTATAATTGGTCATATACTACTTCTAAATGAATGATCTAGGCCTTATTATATCAGTCTGATGTTAGGAAAATGTTTTAACGTTCTTTACTAAAATGATCGCGAACAGAAGGACGTTTACATATACTAAGCAAAGCATTTGTGATCAAAAGCTACTTAGGATGAAAAATGACTGTTTTTGTACAATAAAAAGAATGCTTAAGTTATATAAGATAGCCCAATACTTAATTTAAAAATAACTTAGAACTGCTGAATATTCATTAACAATAGATAACTTTAATCTACAACAACGAACCTGATAGTTCCGTTCTCTCCATGTGCAAAGGACGAAAATTTATGAATCATATAGAGTTATTGTTAATAAAAAAATGGAGGTTGCCTTTAAATCACAATAAATAACGACTTTTATCAGATTTACCGTTAAAAACCAATCGATTCGACGAAAATTAATGAAAAGTGAGAAACTTATTCATTTTAAACTACCTGTTTTAATTGGATAATGTTAGTGTTAAATATATAAAAGCTAATTTTAGTAAAATTGTAGCAAAAAGTCTGTAAAGATCATTAACTTTCTTTTTATAGAGGCTCAAAACATGCTCAAAAGTAAAAATCCTTATTAAACTCCATTACTATCAGAAATCTGCAAAAGTCTTATGTAATAATGGAACTTTTAATGATTGCCTTCATTAGTTTTTTTTTTTTTTACTTAGACTAATGTACATATATCAAAATAATTAAAGTTCTTAGATTTACAGACAGTGTATATATATATATATATGTTTTTCTTAATTTAAAATGTTTAATAGCTACATATATTATTTTTTATTTCAGAAAGTTTTTAAAAAGCTTTTATTAATTTCGTTAATTATTATTGGGGAGATTAAAACCCAACTTATATATACATATACATTTTTTATAAAAGCATTTTTACTTTTTCTGTGATAAAATGTAATAAAATTAATAATTTACTTAGAAACATTTGTACCTTTCAAAAACTAGAACTATATGTTATATCTTAGAAAATCAAGCTAACATTTCATACCTTAAAACAATAGGTTAAAATTCGATGTCTTGAAATATTCTATTTATGTCCTAAACATTGAAATCACAGTTAAATTCCAAATATGAAATCTCATGGTTATATTCCAAGCATTAAACCCCAAAGTTTCATTCCAAGTACTGGAACACAAAAGTAACATGTCAGTTTTAAGACGCTACGGTTACATTAAATATTTCAAGACCGATATTTTAAAATGTCGGGTTTATATTCCCAATTCTGTATTATCAAAGTTATATTCCACGTTTTTAACCACTACGGTTAAATTCCAAGTTTTTGAACAACTAAGCTTCAAAAAGTATAGTTCGATAAAATTTTGAAAACAATTAAATCCGACAAGCTTAAAATTCCATAAATAAAGCCAGAAATTTGAGACAACATTTACTTTCTTTCTGATTTAAGAACAAAGCCACATTAAGCTATCTGCTGTATCCACCGCGGGAAATCGAGCCCCTGAATTTAGCGTTATAAGTCCGTAGAATTACTGCTGTCCCATCGGGGAACAACAGCGCTTACATTCTAATGTTTGTTACACCCAGGTTCTAAAACAATTACATTTCAAATTTTGTGGTAAATAAGTTACAATGAAGTTTAGGATTTTATCTGTGGGCCTCACTACCACTGTATTCCAGCCAACAGTCCTCCTCCTCGGGTGGTCACGATGGTAATAAAACCATTTTATTCCACTAACACTGCTTATAAGTAATTGGTAGTAATAAGAATTAAATTAATAATGATGTTTTGCGTGACTATATAAAGATTTTCGATTTAGTTTAGCATAATGTTCTTAAACATGATATTAAGGCTTTGTATATTTACCAGACGGATTGATAATATGGTTATTCAGTGAAAATGGCTTTGTCATTCAAATTAATTTACACATCCATAAAGTGCTCGCAAGGGTGCGCTTTGTAAGAATTTCTTTGTTGTACGTTAACGATTTTCTTTGTCCTATTCATGTAAACAGTTCGTATTAACTATTTTCCTTTAGTGTATGAAAACTTTTCGATGACCTATTACTGATCCAGAACTCCTTTACGTGTTAGAAGTGTAAGTTATTGAAATAAATAAGATGTGATAATCTTTTCAAGATAAATATTAAAAACTTATAAATATCTATGGTTATAATTCTGTTTGCATATTCCTGAATTCATGGAGTAATATTGTTTAAAAATAACATTTTCCCATAATTTGTCTACATTCTTTGTAAATAATTTTTCTTAACTGACTTTGGCTTGTAAACACGGGCACTTTTCTAACATTACAACTACTTCTTAAATGATTCCGGCATGTTCGACTGAATATGAATAATTGTGCTTTATCTTAATATATTAAATAACGATCTTGGTGACAGCAATGTTTCGTTGACTCTCAAGATCATATGATTTTTTGTCTTAATTATCAAATTATAGTTGATAAGTACCTACTTTATAGTTGATAAGTACCTACTTTATAGTTGATAAGTACCTACTTTATAGTTGACTAGCATCTATTTCATAGTTGATTAGCACCTACTTAACTTCTTTCCAAATGTGCACCACTTACAAGTTAGCTTAATCTTGTGTACTCTTTTTAGCTTTAATCATATAACGTCCAATTGCTGCTTACGCTTATTTTTAATAACAACTGTCTCCACTTCTTATCTAATATACTTTAATACGTGAAGTTTGAAGTGATTCACAAATTTTAACAACTAAATCCTATCAGCAACCACGATAATGGTTCATAATAGGGTTCGTCCAGGAATTTCACAAAAATTCTGAAAAACATATGGGTAAATGCCGTCTTTAAAAGCAGACTTGTTCTTGAAACAACACTCAAGATCTTCTATTTCTACAAGATTCATCCATTTTTTCTTCATATTATTATTATTCTTGTTTCACAAGCGTGCAGGAAAAATGGCTATGAATATTTTGTTCCAACCTGGGTAAGTCTATTAAAAAAAAAAACTCCTGTGCAGGTCATAGGCCTATTTTTATGTTGATTCTTGAAAGAGAAGGAGAGATTTTGTCTGTTGTTTCATCGCTACTGGTCAAGTTTCTCTTCGAAGCTATTCAAGTACCGAACAACACAGCAAAATTGGCTGGTATACTGCGCCAAAATGTATACATAGTTACTAAACAAACCCGTGCGAAGGTTGTAAGACTATTTTAAGTTGATTCTTGAAAGTATAATTCTCCACCCTCTAATATTTTTTAAGTTCTTCTTCGCTACCAACATAAGTTCTTCGAAGCCATTTAAGCACCGTTATACTAATCGGAAATGTGTATACTTATAACAGTGCCTCCAGCCTTATTATTAATGATTATAGTTTTATAAGCCACTACAGAAAAAACGGCTACTAATATTTTACTGAAACCTGAACAGTATTAATGAATACAGTATTGAGTATGTCAGAAGATAATAATAAAATTAATTCAAGAGGCTTCGTTTTTTCGCCATGGAGAATTTCTCTGAGTCCTTCTTTCCGTTATTGAAAAAATCCGGTGTTTTACTAATGCGCATTAATTAGAAAATATTTGTGCAATTTATAGCGCATTAATTGGAAATTGCCACGTTGAGGATTCATCATTTATCGAGTTCGCTGTTCTTCATTGTTTCTCGAGTTCGCTGTTGTATTTTGTCTCTACTTGGTTTTCTGCAACTACTTCAGTGCCCCCCCCCACCCCACGTGGCACAGCGGTATATCTGTGGACTTACAATGCTATAAACCGAGTTTCG
>NW_013666468.1:174128-183755 GCF_000517525.1 Limulus polyphemus
CTATTTCAGTGAGTTTTCTAACAGTAGACGATTACCATAGTAGATTTCTTTACTCTTGTGAGTGGTGATTTATTCTACTGATTTTCGTACTTGCTTTTTAAGCTCGTGTTTGCATGAAACCTCAGACACAAAAACCACCTGGCTCAGTAAACAATGATTGGGTGAAAAAAAGACTATTTCCAACGTAGATTTTTTTACTTTATTTAGAGTCCCTAGCTGTAGGCTTGAAAATATAATCTTTGCATTTTGATTCAACTTATTTCTGTACTTTTTTGACTATCCCTACTCCCCATTTTAAATTCACAATTTTTAAATATCTTGTGGAAATATGTTTATGACAAAGAAACATATAAATGATCCGAAACATCGTCAAAATATACTGTTTTCTAGGAAATGTTGTTCATATAAAAATATTTGCTAATAAATGGTTTTTACATCCCTTACAAGAGTAGTTTATCAGATTTCAACTAACGTATAACTAAAATAAATACAAAAACGAAGTCCATGATTTTGTCTTCTACATATTTCTAATGATACACGTAAGGCATAATGACATTCAGTAAATGTAGCTAATACAGCTAGGTAGTGATAAAGTAGCTTCATCAGTCTAGTCACAGTTTCTGAGCACAAGACGTACGATAGTCAGTGTTTGATACAATAGTAAAGTGTCTCTCTCTCAACTTCACAAACCGTAAAATATTTCCTTTTCCATCTAACACAGTGTGCATTCCACCACAACAAACTAGTATAACAAAAGTACACAGAATCTAGAGTCGTAACAACTCCACGGCGTCTTAAAGTCGATAGATCGTTAGTGTTAAGCCAATGGGACTAAATTGTCTTGCCTGCATGTGAAAAACTTGTATTGTTAGTGATTTCATTATTTTTGATGCATTATCGAATAAAAAAAAATAGTTTCGCAAAGAGAGAGTGAACGTTTTAAACAAGGCACTCATATATTAGAAAAAAATATTTACTTTCAAAGGAAATGTGATGAGTACAGAGATGTAAATAATATTTCAACAACTGCATAGTAACAGTTAAGGTAAGGAGAATAACCGTTGTTGGGTGACGGAAAATCGAAACTAAAAATCTGTAGTGTTGTAAAATGCTGTAAATCTTCATTAGTAATATTTCAATTATTATTTAGTGTTGTTGTTTGTAATTAAGCACAAAGCTACACAATGAGCTATCTGTGCTCTACCCACCACGGGTATTGAAACCCGGATTCTAGCGTTATAAGCCCGCAGACATACCTCTGTGCCACTGGGGGGCATTATTTAGTGAATTATTATCTAGATTATTAATATTTACAATAATAATCATTTGCTCTGACTGAACAGTTAAGACTGACATTCTACTAACTGTTTGTTCATGTATGAATATTGAGACTTGTAATCTTTCAACAGTCATTTAAGGAGTAAACATTGATAGTTATAATGCCTTTCCAAGCTGTTTACTGACTGGAAGTTTAGAATAGTAAACAACTAAGCTGAATGTAAAGCTACTGATCACCTAAATTATTTACAGTCATTTAGTTTAACGTAATAATACTCTTTACCAGTGTCTGACTTATTGTTAGACTAAAAATGTAAACGAACAATCTCTTAAATCTTCTTAAATTCATCAAATTGCAGAAGAATGTTAAAGATCTCGTAGTAATCTTCTATAACATTAGTTTATTTGATTTTTAACACAGTAAATACACAATCTTTCTAAGGCCTATGTACATGTGTATTTGTATGACGATCTATGTTTGACTTAAAGTTATAGTTTGATATGCGTACGTTTACTAAAGATGATATTTTAAACTTTCCAGTTTATTTATACAAGCAAATATTTATGCCATTCCAAGACAGATTTGAAATTGATATTTATAATTAAGTTTTTAGGATTATGATTAGAATCTTTGGATGGCTTATATCTAAATACATTATTGGCCAAATTGTTTACATACAGTTCCGTATTGATGTTACTGTCTATATACATGGAGTAGTTATTGAATAAATGCTCGAGTAGTAACAAAGAAGGTAGCGTATGATCGGACAAACATGTACGGGTTGTTATTCTGGTCTGTATAAGTTGTATTGAGTATTTGTTCGTCAAAACACACATGCACACCTGTTTTGTATAAAAGGGGTGTGCTTTTGGTATAATCTTCATCGAAACAGGTCAACGCCTTGTTCACACAATTTCTCTATACTTGATGTCATCACGTGCCAGAAGGTATAGGTCTTCAAATTCTTCGACAGTCCAGAAATGGTATGAAACAAACGGGCATTGCCAGAACAGTAGGCTACCCCCAATGTACTGTATCCAGAATTCTGAAACGTCATCGGACTACAGAAAACGTTGTTCAAAGAAAGTCTACTGGTAGACGCCAAAAATTACTACCTGAGATGACCGTGTTTTGATCAAGTTAACACGCCAAGGTCCAAAGAAGCCTTGCAACACCTTACGACAGGAATGGCATAAGCACATTCATTCCAGAATATCCAGAAGAATAGTGAATAGGAAACTGACCAAACAAGGTTATTTTGCAAGAAGGTCTATCTGTAAATCGATATTAACCAGAATTGACTGCCAACATACAGTTATGACACTGGCAACTTGTCATCTTTTCATATGAGTCCTCTTTCCGTCTTGTTAAAGCTGATTGTAGGATTCGTGTTCGTCATTTGCCTAAAGAACAGATGAGGGAATACTGTCTTTTACACAGGAAATATACCCGTGGTGGTGCAGTACATGTTTGTGTAGGTATTCGTCATGGTGAAAAAGCTTCTCCTAATGTCTTCCAGGGAAACGTCAATGGCGCCTCTTACAGGCATCACATGGAAACAATATTCCTGTCATATGCTCGGGCAAGGTTTCTCAATAACTTTGTGTTCTAGGACGACAATGCCACTGCACACAATGCGGGTATTGTCCAGATTACCTAGACCACGAGGATGTTACAAGGTTGCCATGGCAAGCAAATTCTCCAGATAGTAATTCCATTGAGAACTCTTGGGCATAACTGAGCTGGAAAATTGCTAACCAAGACCATAAACCAGCTACTGTAGCTGAATTCCAGCGCCTTCTAGTGACAATTTGAGATGAAAGCACGGTGGATTACATCAATAACCTCATTGACAGCATGCCACATCGCCTTGTGAAGGTTATTAGGGTACAAGGAGGACCAATCAAGTATTGAACGTTTAATATGAACAGGTGTCTAATAAAATTTTTTGTTGTTCTAATAAATTGTTCATGATATAATAGAATATATCTCATTATACAAATTACATATGTAGATATTTAATGTCACATGCATTTCTCGGTTTGACAACGCTAAGTGTATTTGTATTCCATTTTAGTAATAATGATCTTATTTGTTATGAAGCATTCAAACATTTTGGCCAAAGATGTACGTGAGTTTACTGCTTAAATTTTTCTTTTTCCCAGACTAGAAATGTATGACTTTAGTGTATGAGGTGGACTGATTCTCAGATTATAAATTTCTGACTTTACTGCAGAAGTTTGACTGTTCTCAAATTTCTTTTACTTCACATCAAAATAGCTTTGGTCGAACTTATATAAATAAACAGCGCTTCTAATACATACATTAGAATGAGATAGAAATAACTCTTAACAATGAATATGTACAAGGTATAAGGAGCTTTTACTGAAGATGTATGAACCAAAAGGAACTTTAGTTGAGAAGGTGTATAAACCAGAAGTAGCTCCTAGTGGAGTACATGTATGAGCCAGAAGGAGCTCCTAGTGGAGTGGATGTATGAACCAGAAGGAGCTCCTATTGGAGTGGATGTATAAACCAGAAGGAGCTCCTAGTGGAGACGATGTATGAGCCAGAAGGAGCTCCTAGTGGAGAGGATATACAGGTAAGAAGGTGCTCTCAGTAGAAAAGGTGTACTTATGTTGCTGCTTTCCCTTTTAACAGTGTTAATTTAATGGAACCCGAAAATCTCGTATGTTATATGTACAGATGATCTGTTTGTAATATAATGATCTTCTGCCAATACACACAGTCTTATTACGTATCTTACTGTTAGATTGGATACCCTGCAAAGTTATTTCAAATATATCACATTATTCAAGTAATTAAAAATGTATTGAAAACAGTTTAAGAATCGCAGCCATCTAGTAAAGAGATATCTTAACATAACTGTGGAAATTTAAAAAGAGAACAAAACGAACATAACAGGACAAGTAGATAGTTTTTACAGTAGTTAAATAACACTTACTCCCCAGATGGTTAGTTACACTCACCATCTTTACTGTAATGTTGCTGAAATTGTAGATTTTAAAAGCACGTACAGTCTTGAAAGACATACGATTTTGTTTCTGCTGTTATCTGATATTTTTTAACTTCTCTTATTTCAACATTATGTGGAGCCTTGAAAATTATAAATTACTGACTTAGAAGTGATTACATCCTTTACATTATCTCAACTCTTCATATTCAATTTTCTACAAAATGAAGAAAAAGTATTTAACGGGTAATTTTTATGCCATAAACTTTTTTCTTGGCATTTTTTTCATGTTGCATTCTTGTTTAGCGTGCCCTGTTACTTTACTTATATATTGGAATTTATTTAAAATTCACAAACGGTGTAATGATTATGAAAAGCAAATATAATTAATATCAAATTGTTTTACGAAATGCAGCAATACTGAATACGTTTTTATTATAAAACAATGTTTTCATATCATGTATCTGGTGCTTTTCATTTCAAACAGAAACTTTAAAGATTCTATGTATATATTTAATATACATACGTATTTAAATACAAAAGCAATATGTCATTGCGTTTCTTACTTTTCCGCTGATTATGCTTTTAACCTAATTCAAAATATTTTCCTTCATAAAGAACATAAATAAGTTTACAATTCACGATATATCCAACCTTTGTAAAAAAATACAAAATGCAAAATAAATATCATCAATTTTATTGATGTCCTGCTATATGATCTCTGTTTGGAACTCTAGTCTTATTTACTGATGGCAAGTTCCGCTGTTTGCTATAAGTTTTTTTTTAAAGATTTATATTTAAATTGTATGAAATATCCTTGGAGGTTTTTCAGAGTAGTTTAGAAGTAAGTGTTTATTGAGGTACAAGTTTATATGTTGGGCATTTTTGTACTTGGGTTTATTGAATGGGAATTTGTTCCAAGTCTATGCATGTTATCTTGAATTTTCTACAAAATTATTTCTCTGTCCAATATAATTCATTTCAAAACCAATAGCCTCCCAGTGGCTCAGCAGTGAAAACTGGGTTTTGATATGTGTGCTGGGCACAGCACAGATATTCTATTTTGTAGCTTTGTGTTTAACAACAAACAAACAAAAATAAAATTCAGTAAAAATAATCAGGAATGATCTGTTCATAAACACGTCATCTCCAAGCTAAAATGATGAAACTAATTATGTTTATATTGTCACAGAAAAATATAAAATACAGGTATGAATATTTTTGTTGGTCTTTTCTTAGAAATAAAATATTGTTTGGGTTGTTTTTAAATATTCATCAATATTTCTTTACTTAACGAATCGTACTTGCTCTAAAGGTAATGTTCAGGTAGAAACAAATCTATTTAGAATCATGTGAATTATTAGCTCATGATAAACTGGTGTAATATAAAATAAAGCTTTAAATTCTAAAGTTATTTTAAACTTATAGTAATAAGTGAATCAATCAAAATAATGTTGCAACAAAATATAACAGTTTAATGGCATTCTTATATACTCTGTTCTATTTTACAACGTCATTAGGGAGAATATATATATATAACAATCTTTTCTTCCTCTGTGTTGATTACAGTCCTTTCGATTGTTGAGAAAATAGCTTAGCAAGTTAAACTATTTCAAATGAACTCGAATTCTATTTGTGGTTTAATCTTAGACTGTACAAGAGAAACCCCTTCAGGCCTGAAATTCGATTGCTTCTGAGCAGTAGTTGTGACAAATTACTTTTATCGAAGGTAGCTTGCAGTAAGTTAATTAAACTGTAAAGGTTCGTCAAACAATCCAGGTGAGAAATTGAATTCTCAGATACGCAAGGCAAACAAATATTGTTGCTGCTTCACTGCGAAACAATCTATGAAAGTTAAATTAACGTAGACGTTGTCAGATTTAGTAATTTGTTAGTGTCGATCGAATGATCCAATTAGAATCCACTTTTGGAGGTTAGTGAAGTCTGAGAAAAACCTTCTTGAACTGGATAGTTCCTTTCGGCTTATCGAGAAGATGAAACGTTGAAATTCAATTTTAACGAATAAATAGTTAACCGATAGCTTCCTTCGCAAAACAGGAAGACAAAACATTTTTTCCTGGAAGAGCGTCCATTTAAGCAGTAGACAATGAATACTAGTATATTATGTTCTTAACTACGATTTTTGTATTACTTTTTTTAATAGCACGTATGTTTTAAATACCAGTTTTTACAGTTGTTTTCACCATCGAATCTGACAAAACATGAAACCTACTAGGCTAAAACTTCTCAGTAAGTTTACGTATAATTCTGTCGCAAGTTTTTAATTGGTACGTTTTAGATTTCGAACGAAAAGAATGTACGATTATTATTACCGTTGAAACATTTGTTATTCAGCCCAAACTATACGGATGACGCTTTGTGCCAGCGGCTAAACCTTATTATTTATACTTAAGTGTAGCCTTCTGTAATCATGTTGTGTAAGGAAATGAAATATAAGGTTTTCTACTTTCCAAAAGTTCACTAAGAAATACTGTATAATAAACATTTACGAATGAGTCGTGGTTTTGACAGAACTATACTGATTTAAATAGGGTATTTTTTGGGAAAAATCTTCAATAATTAGGGAAAGAACAGACTTTAATGAATTAAGTTTTGAAATACGAAGTGTTTAATAAAACGGAAAAGTAGTTTTGAAGTGACAGAATGATAACCCCCTAATGGATTAACGGTACGTTTGAATGTTCTAACACCCGCTATAGGTACTGCACAATCTGTTGGGCTTAACAACAAACAAACAAATTCCTAACTGTTTCATCCACATCAGTTGAATTACAACCCGTGTTTATCAAGGATTTTCACCTCTCGTCCGTTCTGTTATTATGAATTTCGCGCAAAACTACACAAGGGCTATCTGTGCTAGCCGTCCCTAATTTAACAATGAAATATTAGAGGGAAGGCAGCTAGTCATCAATGCCCACCGCCAACTCTTGGGCTACTCTTTGACCAATGAATAACGGGATTGACCGTCAAATCATAACGCCCCCACGGTTGAAAGGGCGAGCGTGTTTGGCGTTTTATTCTGCACTCCACATGTGTTAGTTTTGTGTTAAATACAATGTACTAATAGCAACAGCGTATGAAATTATTGACTTCAAAACATTTAGCATATATTAATTATTTTAGTGTGCTTGCTTCAAATAATAAAAGAACAACTTTGAATGGTTTGGTATTTATCTCTTATTAATAAAAAAAAAAACACTCCAAGAAAACCCTTAAGATATTTCTATTAAATCTGTATCCTTTCCACATTTATACCGTTCGCTTCTGATTACTTACAAAATGCCTTCTATAAATATTACTACAATGACTGGATACAATAGCACGAGTCTTAGGAATATTCAAAGTTATTACGTTACTGATGTGACTACAGTAGATATAGCGAATTACCGTACGCTAGCTACAATACTTCTTAAACCGTTTTGTATTGTTATTTTCGCTAAATTGTGTAAACGAAAAAACATTTTTCCTTGTTACAATTTGTAAATGTAGAAGGTTAACACATTAGTTTACTGACCTAAAGATCAATTTGCTTCACAAAAAACACACAATAACTGATTATTTTTCTGCTACATTAAATGTGAAGTGATGTGAATACAGATATTGTAAGGATGTAATAGAGTTTTGGTTCATGCCAAAGCCAGGAAGTTGGCGGTATACCAGTGTCGGTAGTTAGCTGACATTATCGGAGTTGAAAGGAAAAGTCTGAAAACCTTGACCATCTCTATTTCTCACAATTTATTTCATGAGTAACTGGGATTCTTGAAGCGTAGCTGACCCTACTGAGGTGGGGGTGACTGAAATAAGAATTTTTGGTTGGTTACTTTGGAATTATTTGAAGACTTTGCCTAAATACTGGCAAACATTCGTCTTCTAATTTATATGAATATACATTGGTCACATATGCGGTAACCAACACATACTTCATTGGCAATGACTAATAACCACGTTACGTCGAGGAGTCGCTAATTTAGAATATTTTCTATGTCCTGTCAGTATTACATGAACGTTACCCTTAACAATCAATATTCGGCATATTTTAAAGTCTGCTGAAATAAAAAGACGTTTACCGTAATGCAGAACCGTGGGAGTATTAACCGATTTATTTTATTTTGACCATTTGGCTAAGCACTATTGGTTTGATCCAAGCAATACATATAGCTATAACCTCTTTGGATAATCTGATGCCTTGCTGGTATATCGATGTAGGCAATCTGGCTGAGATTCAGAAGGTGTCGCAATCGAACAAACCGTTGACATGAGAAGTCTGATTGATTCAATAAGAAAATTCTCTCTTAAATATATTCTGCATTTATCACTAGAAATATATTCTTCATTATAACTCGAAATATCATGTAACCATAATTTTCGATAAAAGAAGAGTAACGTTAGATGAATTCTGAAGCAAGTCTTACCTTGCCTAAATGCCTAAAATTAATAGTAAAGCAAGAACGAGATACCTTACCATCATATTAAGTAGGGTTAGTAACTAAAAACCAATGTAACTTCAGATGTTAGTTACCTTAAAGCTCCTCATATAATTAGTCATAGATCTGACATGCATGTTAAATATTTTTACATGCACTTATATTTATTTTGTAATCCCTGTTCTACCAGCCGAGCGCTGTCCTGTGGTTAGTGTGCTGAACTGTGGAGCCGAGGTTCTGTATATAATTTTCTCTTTCAAACAGTTTTGATGCACTTAGCACGTTTCATCTAGAAACCTCACAAGTATTATTGCATTCCAAAGATTATTTTCATTACAGCAAGAGAGGTCACAGAGGTGACAAGTGACAAAAAGCCATTTACTACAATGTTTTAACAAGGTCCCAAAATCTTAATCACTATATCAGTACACTTTGCCCAGTTCATAATCAATCTAAGGAGTAACTTTGCTAGTAGCAAATACAGATATACGTTAATGAGCTTTAAGAGCAAAATACTTATAGAACAGGGATCAATGTCAAGGTTACATTCTTCTCATCCACTGTAAAACAATAATGATTCACTCCAACGAAAAGCCAAGAGTCTGTTATAAGGATTCACTGAGCTGTCAGTACAAATAATGTTCTCTGTGTAATGACGTTTGTTACGTATTACAATTTCAAATAGCCTAAAGCTGAGTTGCATTGTAATTTAGATTTAGTAGTTAAATAAATGCCGATATATATCCAATTTATGATATTTGCCAATAAGATCGATACACACAGTTTTCTTTTTTGAAATATAAATATATTTTAATATAAAACTATTAACACAATTTACAATAACAGTTATTACAAATACAATGATTTATATACTAAAGTTTTACAATCTCACAAGCAATATAAAGTCTTCTTTCTAGTCTGGAACTTCC
>NW_013666468.1:184645-188607 GCF_000517525.1 Limulus polyphemus
AACCACCAGCCTTTGAAATTAGTTAATGCAAACAAACAGCTAACAAAATATATGTTGATCTTTTTTTTTAAATTTTAACACTCAGTCTGTGAGTCAAGAAGATATGTTTTCCGGTACTCTCTATTATTAAATTCTGAATAGAGAGTTGAACTCCTTGCAATATTTGAAATTTAAATTGCCCAACAGCATGGCTGAATTCACACTAGTTTCTACGCTATGAGAGAGTAAGTCCAATACCCCCAACATGACAGTGGCCACACATATTGCGCCATATAAGATCTGGTTCTTCGCCTCTATAAAGTCGTTTTCTCCGAGGTTTTCGTGATTTCTGTCGATAGAAATAGCCGAGAAAGGCTGAATAAAGCTTACTTTCTCCTATAAGGTGGCTAACTTCAGTACTGCTTGAAGATGAACACTATTACTATTTTGTAAAAGAAGAACACAGTCCTGTCAACCCCCTAGATTTTACACCTTCACCTTCGAGCACTATTGGGAGGTGAGATCTATTATCAGTAAAGTCTGGTTTTTTTTAGGTTAACAAATCGTGCCCTTTATGAAATACATTTTTGTTCTTACCCGAATACTAAAAACAGTGCAACCCTTTTGTAGCCTCCCCCTAAAAAAATCCATCAAATTCGGCCTCGTTGACTCGCAGATTGAGTGTTTAACAAATTTAGCTCTATTTATAACTGAAACGACCGTATCAATGCATAGAGTTAACTTTAACATCATTTCAAAATTCAAATTGTGTTCGAATTGTTTACACAAACGACAATAATACCGCTCAAGTAACATATAGCATTAAATTAAATGAAATTTTAAGTCAGCTTGATATAGAATGACAATAAAAATAGAGGGCACTTTATTTATAGTGAATTTGAATATAGTGGAAGATAATAAAGATTTTCTGGGAATGTACCTAAGCCTAGAACAATATATTCATCTGGTAATAGACGAAACTTTCTATCTATATATCTATCTATCATTTCTCTGACATAACAACAGGAGGCTGACTTACATTAAAAAAATTCTGTGTATCCAAATCATCAAATATCAATTGCAAACCAGTCTTGGAACTAAAAAATTATTGTATTATACATTATTTGAAAGTTGAAAGATATTAGGTTTAGTGAAAGTAAAAATTTGAAACTATAATTTTGAGTCGGAAATTGCCCGTAATACAAATACAGATGGTGTAGTTGCTGTCTTAGGAATGAAATGGATGTTATGCGAGATGAATATCATTTTTCTCGCCTGCGTAATTTGATAAATTAAGGAGATGTACATACCTCAATGTTATTATATCGAACCTTGAAGTTGTTATTAGGTGTTCAAAATGTAGCTTTAACTGTATAGAATAAATATACATGTTGCTAAAATACTGAAATTAAAGCAAAAGGAAAGGAAAATCTGACTACAAAAAGGCCATGTATATAATAAGTAAATGTGTAACTGATATATATACATTCAAAAAGGCCCCGTATATAATAATTAAATGTGTAACTGATATATATACATTCAAAATGGCCCTGTATATAACAAGTAAATGTGTAACTGATATATATACATTCAAAAAGGCCCCGTATATAATAAGTAAATAGTGTAACTGATATATATAAATATTCAAAACGG
The DNA here is from genome assembly GCF_000517525.1 of Limulus polyphemus. Classification (NCBI taxonomy): domain Eukaryota; kingdom Metazoa; phylum Arthropoda; class Merostomata; order Xiphosura; family Limulidae; genus Limulus; species Limulus polyphemus. The sequence goes on from NW_013666468.1 coordinate 186,278, forward strand.
CCCTCTATATAACAAATAAATGTGTAACTGATATATATATATATATATATTTATTTAAAAAGGTCCTGTATATAATAAATAAATGTGTAACTGATATATATTTCTATTTGTACCTGGATTATGGGCCAGTTCTAAATCGTCTGAAATAAAGACATTATCTTAATAACTTGATTACAGTATAATTTGATAACTACTACATTAATAAAATAAATCCTATTATGAAGTGGATAAACTAAAATTAAGGGTAGACTTCTTTTTTTATCAGTTTTGCACAAATTACATTACGACACTTCTTCCACGCAACTATAGGTTTTCTTAAGAATGACTTATCTGTAAAACGTTAAACGAGAAGCTTATGTCCACAATTTATAGGGTTCAAGTACTCGTCTTCTAAATGTTGTAGTAACTGTAATATAACGTTCATAGAAACTGTACTATACCTCACGCCATCTATTCTATCATTGGTTTACGACAAACACTCTTCTTTCAGAAGATCTGTTGTTGTAGTCGTTTTACAGCAGTTGGAAATTATTGATGGAATTTGGGGATCCATAAACAGCAGTTAACAAATTATTAGCTATAAATCCAGTTGATAAAAAGCAGAGACAAAATTATAGGTGTGATTATTTAATTAGTGAATAAAAGCTGAAAGATCATTAGCCTAAATTGGAGGATTTTGGCCTAAATATTCTGTCAGCAAACCGCAATTAAATATTTTTGGCCAGAATATTCAGTCGGTAAATAGCAGTTAAAGGTTTATAGCTTAAATGCTCATGCAGTTCATAGTAGGTGTACGTAAAGTTGAGTATGATATATTAAAACTATTTTGAATATGCAAGTCATATGAACAGAACCTTCGATGTAATTTCGTGGTGAACGGCATGTATCAGAGCTACATTTTGACACTGTTTGGCGTCCGTAGATAGTGTTATGACACCGAAAATTTATCGCTTTTGTAAAGATTACGTAAAAGCAATTTCCGATACAAAATATTTACCCACAATCAGATCATAAAGATGTGTTCTTATCTGGGATTTATAATTAACAAAATGGAGAGAGCTCTTGTATTTAATGGCACTGGAAAAAAAAGGAATATAGATCAACCAGGACCATCAAAAAAAAAAAAAGAAAGAAATCTGAGGCAGGCAAAATTACGCAACGTAATAAAGAAGGATCTCGACCTGGAAAAGTTACAAAAGTCACGTGTACACAAGCTACTTTCACGACAAATCAGCTCAACCGTTGCATACCTCAAGCATTTGCAGATGGAAACAAGTATTCATGTTACTCCATACGAAATCATGCCAATGAAATGGTCGGACGCAGTGCCTATGGATTTCTGTGTGTTCGGATTGTTGAAACAGACACTGTAAAACCATAATCCTCATACGCCATATGGATTATGAAAATGGCATGGAGTGTTGGCGTGCTTTGAACATGACACACTTACGATACGATTGAACATACGAGTATGTCTAAACAAAAGACAGGGTTTAGCGGTATTGAACATCTGAGTATGTCTAAACAAAAGACAGGGTTTAGCGGTATTAAATATTCAAGTATGTCTAAATCAAAGACTAAGCTTTGTAGTGTTGAACATTTGAGTTTGTCTAAACAGAGTAAGTTGGTTTTCTTGGATTTTAAAATAACAATACATGTATACTTCCTTGAAAATACATCCAATTATGTTTTTGTAACTTATAAACTGAATATGTATTTCTTCTCTAGAGAACGTTATTTCATGTTTATATTGTAACGCTCTTTATTCTATACGTCTGAATGAAGCCATTTAAAATATACTTAATGACATTAAAGTCAGGCACTATTTCTCTCTTATTCCACTTTCCAAAATATCCAAAATAAATAATTTAATGGAACTTATTTAAGAAATACAGATATATATGTTACTTTCATGGGTGTTAAACAACACGTTTTTGTTTGGATTTTAATAATAAATATCGTTTAAAAATTTCGACTGAAAACTGTAAATACAGTTGAAGAAATGAAACACGGACTTTCTCTTTCATCATTTTATCTGTGTGTGTGGAAGAAATATCTATTTTTCTTTCATATCTGTCTTACAAAAGAAAAAAAATCATTTTGACTTATCCAGCGAGCCACATTTTTAATGTGTTGGCGAGAAGGAAAGCTACATGATCGTCAAGTAGTGAATGTGTCACTGGCGGTATTAGAAAGAGAAGGTTTTATTGATCTGCATCAACCTCTCATGAGCACCATTAGGTTCAGTACCGATTTCAGAAAAAGAAAAGGAACCTAAAAAATAAGAAAATTGAAGATACGTATATATATATATGCCAACTAAACTAGAC
>NW_013666468.1:189446-193268 GCF_000517525.1 Limulus polyphemus
AAGCAAGTTTGGTATTTGGTGAATTAACTACTGAAATGATTCTCTAGTCTGAAGCAAGTTTGGTATTTGGTGAATTAACTACTGAAAATGATTCTCTAGTCTGAAGCAAGTTTGGTATTTGGTGAATTAACTACTGAAAATTATTCCACTGTTTACTATTTTACTCAAAAAAGCTGCTGGATGTTAAATTAAGATGGAATATTGTCTCTGTCGTTATCTGAAAATAGCTTAGAGAATACCTCGTAACAAAACATCGACCTGAATATTTCACAACCTTTTCTTCAATTTTAGTTTTTATTTGTATTTATGGCAAACATATCTAAGGTTATGTGCCCCCGTCCCTAATTTCGTGTTATTGATCAGAGCAGCAGCCTACCACCCACCATAAGAGATTGACTGTCACTCTTACAACTCATGAATATGTTAAAGGGGAAACATTTTGTGGTATCCTACGGATTTGAACCAGGATCGCCAGCTTCGAAATCCCGAGCTCTACCAAAAGGACATCTTGTAACTTTTAAACTTATTAAATAACAAGAGAAACTCGATGCTTAATCTTCGACGTATTGAAGATAATTAACTTCAAATTGAGAAAACTGATTAGTTTAACATGACATATGGCTAAACTAATTGGTTAAATAATTAACTTTGGAAATTTAAAATAATAATCCACTAGGATTTTATACTTGTTGAAGTAATTTTGTTTAAATACTTTTCATTTTAATCATGGTTAATTTGAACTTAATTTGTACTGGAATGGCATTATATATAAATAGAATATTATATGTAATGTTTCTGGTTTTTGTGTTTACTTACTTTGCATTTCGGAAATATCAAACGTTTCAGTGAAATTTAACGATGTTTGATTTTACTGACTATAAACTAGCTCTAAGTAATATTATATAATAACATTGAAACATAGAATAAATACATATTTTTTTCGAGAATAAACAGAAAAGGAACAATAGTAAGGTTTATAGATAATGGCTTTCCTTTCTTCAGTTACTGGTTTTGAAGAAACAACAGAAAGTAAAACCGTGTGAGCATTGTTTATTACACCTAGATGCCTAAATTGTAAATTATTTTAAAATCTCTTTATACTTCAACAATATTCATTTCTGCGGTTTTGTACTGTGAGGTGTATAATTATCTTCATCTGGTGTTCACGTTCATTTACAATATTCCGTTATTAAACATGATTCAGTTTTGAGCTGTTAGACCAGACTGTTTTGTCGGAGAATAGAAACAGTGGTTTCAATGTCGACGTAAAAATTATATATATTTCTTATAAACTGTCAATCTATTCATGACATGTTATCACAGATTGCTTATGTCCTTGTATAAAATATGTATGTTTGAGGCTTACAATGGACTCACATCTAGCATGATAGAACTATAGCTTGTAGAATAAGACGACTCTCAAATCTGATGTTCTGGAATAAAATCTAATATAACAGAATTAATGCTCTAAAATAAGAGTGTACTTAAGTCTAAAATAACGGTACTGATATTGTAGAACAAGACTTTATTCACATCTAACACAGCAGAACCGTAACCGATTTTCTAAAGTGTCCTCATTAACAGACCAGGAAATATACTCTACGCCAAAGCTGTACTCCCAGCAAAACAGATTAACAGAATAGAACAGATGCTCTGGACTAAAGCTATGTTCCCATATAACACGCGATAACAGATTTTCTAGACTGATAATACTTCCTCAAGCGTTGTAAGTCCGCAGACAAATCGCACAAACTGAGTTTCAATACCTGTGGTGTGCAGAGCATAGGTAGCCCATTGTGTAGCTTCAAACAAATTTCTTTCATCATTAACAGAACAAAATAGATGCTCTGGACCAAATCTATGTTCCCATCTAACACGTGATAACAGATTTTCTAGACTGCTAATACTTCCTCATTAACAGAACAGAACAGGTGCTCTGGACTAAATCTATGTTCCCATCTAACACGTGATAACAGATTTCTTAGACTGATAATACTTATTAATAGAGCAGAATGCACTCCCCCCTAACTCAACAGTGACGGTTTTCTACAATACATTGATTCTCATGTAACAAATTAAAAATGTAGGTTGGTTGTTTATGTGACATTATGTTACAATAAAAATGATCGTAATTTCTAATTAATCTCTCAGTCTTGGTTCTATACAGATTTCAAACGAGATGAAACATAATAACATCTCGACCACATACTCTCTGCACTGCACGCGACTACTGACGAAGCTCTTCGCTCATATATAGAAAGTCTGCGTTCTTGAGATGGTATTATATTTCTCCTCACTTGAAATTTGTATAGGGCTAGTAATGAAGGATTTGTTAAATTAATATCAGTCTTATTGTGGTGCAATGTCGGAGAAGCAGCGGATCTACAGATCATGTTTCGCCAGCATAAAGTAAAATAAAGTTGTTTTATTGCATATGTTTTAGAAAAACCTAACATACCAGCACTGTTATATATATATATATCACCTAACATAACAAAAGTCATAACAGAGCTGGCATTAAAGATTAATTAAACCGAGGATTTTGACTTCTGAAATAATAAAAGAGGTCAATAAAATTAAGATGACTGTACATCTAAGATAAATTGGTGATTATGAATATATATATATATATATACTCATCCACAGGTGTTTTAGGTTGTAAATAATCTTACTGTGTTGAAATCTATTTACATGTAACATTATAAGTCTAAAGTATTCATTTTTTTCCTTTCTTCTAAATTTGTGTCCTGTCAGCCAATCACAAATTTCAAATAAAATAGTCTGTAAGTTTTATACGCTAGTTATGGTTTACGCATAAACGTTGAATTTGTTTTCATTTAAAGTTTTTATTTTTACAAGTTACATAGCATACGTAAACTTTTTATTCGTTTTTAAAGGTTTCAGCACTGAGTGAAGGGTTGAAATCATATTCAAGAAAGACGACAAACAGCTTCAGACAAATATAAATATTTGAGCATCACATGATACAAAACTTGTTTTTATTACCTGTGCTGCCCAAAGATCCTCGAAAACATGAGTAAGTCGAAACGTCGGGTAGAATCAGAAAACACTTATCTTTTTTATCGTCTTTGTTGAATAAGGTGTCAACCTTCTCTTTCAAAAATACGATTATATAAATTAGTGAAGTTAAGCTGTTCTTAACATGTTCTGTGTGCAAACCATAAGTGAAACGTTAACGGCATGTTCGAAGCTAAGCTGGAATTAGAATAATAATATAGTTATCAACTAATGATACTACATAATACGTAGGATCAATAGAAAAATTAACTAAGGAAAATAAAACCAATAACCAGAGTGCTTTCGGAAATTTGAGTTTATTTCATGAGGGGTAAATAGCCTGTAATACATTCTTAAGTGATCAGGTTCAAAAACTAATATTGTGCTTCATTAACTACTTATGAACCGGGTTATATATACACCTGGAAAAAAGTTAAGCACCCCCGTGTTTTTTTCAAGTGATTCAGATTCGACGTTCTTGTGACTGATTATAAATTACAATTCAATCTAAACGTGTTTATCAAATGAAATTATGCTTTATTGAGCACAAGAAAACAAGATTATCACCGTAAAATTAACAATTTTTAATTTACATATCATGACATCAAAATATGGACAGTTTTCACGCTTAAAATTATCTTTAATAAGTATTGTCAGTGAAAGCTCAAAGACGTTATTGAATTGTCAAATCACATTACAAAATGTCAATCATGACCCACACATTGATAATTAGTCATCAAAAAGTCAATATCGGGTATATCCACCGTTTGCCTGGATGACTGCTGCAACCCTGCGCCGCATACT
>NW_013666468.1:194268-198557 GCF_000517525.1 Limulus polyphemus
TGCTCAACATCATGAAAATTAAACCTTATTTTCAATAAGCAATCCTGAAAAATATTTGGGGGTGCTTAACTTTTTTCCAGGTGTATATATATTATAACATTCCAACTGTTTTGTTGACATTTATGGCTCCATATTTTCCAAGATTCTTCCATTTTCTTAAGTCGTTGTATTTTTTCAAGAGGCGGATTTGTTGCATTGTTGTGTTGAAAATCCCTCTAAAGTACATTCAAGTCTTCAGACTAAAGAAACTTAGTTCTTTCACGTGGATACAAGTAAGCTTGGCATCAAATCGAACTGAACAGTCTTCAAAAATACTGTAAGTATGTTGAAAACACCGAGATTACATTGTGCTGTACAAATGTGCTGATCGTTAAGATGGGATGCTCAGTGATAGTTATACCAATTTTTAACCATTTACCTTTTAGTTGTGTTGGTATATTAAATTATCGATACCTTCTGATCAAAGCAAGCTACCTACTAAACCTTTTTGATGTTTCGGTGATATTCTGCCTTTATCCTACATTAACAAAATTTTATGCTCTGTTTTACTTATTTTATTTTCTAAATCCTACCCCATTGCATTTACTAAGAACAATGTAGAATAAAAAACATCGTTAGCCTGAAACATTGCGTTTGACTGCTGATCTTTTCCTAACTTCTACGCAATATTTTACAATTATCGATCCTGATCGACTCTCATTTTTAAAGAAAAAAAACGTAGTTCTTGAAAGGAAATCAAAAAATTAAGAAATCAATGACAGAAGATGATATCAAAATGAATATTTGTAACATAACGGAATGAAATGTTTAAGCTGATTTCAAATAACACGAGGATATTATGATAATTTAGTGACGTCTGCAAGCGTTGAGGGATATTAGCTGATCATAGAATAACAGAGAAAATCTCTCTTTTTTTAATTAAAACTGAATTCGAGGATACAAAATTAATCACGTGATCAGTCTGTGCTTACAGCTTCTTTTCTGTTGAATTACATTATAATTAATGATCTTGGTCATTATATATGCATACACACATGAACGACTAAACACGTTTCATAAACTGTGATCTAACTAAAACAAAACATAGTTTATTTTCACGTATCTTCGTCATTCCTTTCAAATCATCTGTTTTTAAGTCTTCTACTGTGAGGAAAGTTCGTCAGAAAATCTTCATTTCCAGGTGTTTTTTACTTGAATTATAAAGGTAAAAAAACTCCTTTCTGAAAGATAAGGATCTAAGGTGGGAGATTCAATATGTAAATAATAACAATCATAGCATTAACACATGTAAAATACCGATTATCTGTTTAATAAAATAATGTAAAGATTTATGTTTGGGTTAGGTTTTAGATGTAACATAAGTTAAGTCCATGTCACTACGCCGATTATAATCTATCTGATATCCGTGCATCTTGACAATGTCAAGCATCTCAGTTTTTACCACAAAAGGTTCCGTAGTAATGCTGTCATCTTCAAAATACACACTTCCTTCCTACTACTTCCCATAAGCCATCTAGTAAGAAAATGACAGCTTCTAAAGCATCCAATTTAGCAGTCCAATCATACAGAAATTCATTGGCACAACATCCAGCAACTTGACCGGTATGTCTTCATATGGAATAGCATGATATTTCATTCTACAGCTGCTTGAGATATTCGGCAGTTAAACGGATATGTCATTGGAGCAAATTGTATATACGTGACTTGTGTCACGTTTTCAAACAAAGATTGTTCTTTATTATGTCGATTGCTGTTGCCATGGGCGAATTTGGACAATAATCTTTGTGTTCTTGAATTTTCAACCTGCTACAAGATGATGCATTTTGCATACTACGGCTCGGGTATGACTTGTTGCAGGTCTCTTTCTAAGTGGTGCTGGTGTCCCATGTTCATCCATATTCATTTTTGTTTTCCAATATCATTAAGTACAACGAATATTCTCGTCTTAAAAATGTGTGGTCCCCAATTTGATCACATCAAGGATTTTGAATTCGTCACTAAACTTTAAAAAAATCATTTTTCTCTTCTTAGCGATTTTATCAATTGTTTCTTTATTGAATTATCTTTGTTTAAGAAAACGTTTCCTGTGCCCAAGTTATCTGAAAAAAAAAGAAAAAATTTATTCCTTTTGGTTTCGGTTGGAAACGTTGTAATATGAGTAATCTTTCATTGGCTGAGTTGTTAAGTGACAACTTCAAACCAAGCTATACGTTTTTATTCAGCTACTACAATCAATTAATATATTCTTACCCAATACACTTTACTAAAACAATTCTGTGAAACATATTTAAGAAATACACAGATGCTGCTTCAATAACGGCTTCTGTACTGAACAATAATGTGCATGCGCCAAGTCTTAAACAATAGCAGAAGTTCAGAAATGAGTGAAAATCTTGATAAATAAATAATAAAAAAAAACATTTGGATATGGGCCAAGTCCTGAAAAATAGATTCCCAAAGTATTTCAGTGTAAAAGGGTGCCCTTAATAATTTTCTAGTTTAGAAATAATCCTTTCATTTCTTGTTTTTTAAAACTTATAAAGCAGATATTTTTTAATTTTTACGAAAAGCTACAAAAAGGTAATATTCACACAGCCGTCCCTAATTTTGAACTGATAGACAAGAGGGAATTAGTCAACAGTATCTCAATACTTCCCATCTCCAACTAGCTACTCTTGTTTGTTTGTAATTAAGTACAAAGTTACATAATGGGGTATCTGTTCTCTGCCCACCACGGCCACTGGGGGGGGACAGCTACTCTTGCCTGACTGAATAGTGAGATTTGACCATAACACCGAATGGCTTGTTTTGAAGTAAAGCATAAAGCTACACAATGGGCTATCTGTGCTCTGCCCATCACGGGTATCGAAACTCTATTTCTAGCGTTGTAAATCTGCGGGCATACCGCTGTGTCACTGGGGGCCGCCGAATGGCATCAGTCTCGATCCCGGGATTGTTGTCTTTTGTACGCCTTTAAAATAATTTCAAACATAGATTTCCAATTAATTTATTTTTACTCTTATTATTACCCATATTTTATTCATGTTTATATGAGTCGAGTGCCTTAACCACCTGGCCATGTAAATAGTAAGTGCAAAGAAAAACCTACAAATTGTTATGTAATCTTAGCTGAGGGCATCCATTGAGCAATCTGAAGGTCGCGGGTTCGAATCTCTGTCACACCAAACATGCTCGCCCTTTCAGCCGTGGGGGCGTTATAATGTGACGGTTAATCCCACTATTCGTTGGTAAAAGAGTAGCCCAAGAGTTGGCGGTGGGTGGTGATGACTAGCTGCTTTCCCTCTAGTCTTACACTGCTAAGTTAGGGACGGCTAGCGCATATAGCCCTCGTGTAGCTTTGCGCGAAATTCAAAAACAAACAAACAAAAACAAACTATTTACATCGCCCTCTGGTGAGAATAATATCAATTACAAACGGTCTGAAATGTAATTTATCTCGACGATTCACTGCACTATTTCCCCTTTGACAGAAATACAAATCCTGCACAACATGAGTAGAGCACGTGACATATAAACTAACTAATACATTCAAATTGTTTTCTGGACGTTCAGATCGATTTTATTAAATAACATAGTAGAAACTTTCAGGTAGGAAATATATCGTGTGTTCAGGAAACAGTAAAATGGCGTCTTTAATAAAACTAGGCTGATAGTTCATTCATAGTGGTAGTTGCTAGTTCATTCATAGTAGTAGTTGACAGTTCATTCATAGTAGTTGCTAGTTCATTCATAGTAGTAGTTGATAGTTCATTCATAGTAGTTGCTAGTTCATTCATAGTAGTAGTTGATAGTTCATTCATAGTGGTAGTTGATAGTTCATTCATAGTGGTAGTTGATAGTTCATTCATAGTAGTAGTTGACAGTTCATTCATAGTAGTTGCTAGTTCATTCATAGTAGTAGTTGATAGTTCATTCATAGTGGTAGTTGATAGTTCATTCATAGTGGTAGTTGATAGTTCATTCATAGTAGTAGTTGTAGTTCATTCATAGTGGTTGATAGTTCATTCATAGTGGTAGTTGCTAGTTCATTCATAGTAGTAGTTGACAGTTCATTCATAGTAGTTGCTAGTTCATTCATAGTAGTAGTTGATAGTTCATTCATAGTGGTAGTTGATAGTTCATTCATAGTAGTAGTTGTTAGTTCATTCATAGTGGTTGATAGTTCATTCATAGTAGTAGTTGATAGTTCATTCATAGTAGTTGATAGTTCACTCATAGTGGTAGTTGATAGTTCATTCATAGTAGTTGTTAGTTCATTCATAGTGGTA
>NW_013666468.1:199394-206329 GCF_000517525.1 Limulus polyphemus
CTATCTGTACCTATATATTACATTACACTCACTAAGCCTATCTGTACCTATATATTACATTACACTCACGAAGCCTATCTGTACCTATATATTACATTACACTCACTAAGCCTATCTGTACCTATATATTACATTACACTCACTTATCATCACCCTATATTCTCCTAAAGAAGAAGAATCAACTATTAAAAAGAGATCGAGTTTTGAGTCTTTTTTAAAAATTCATTGAACCTTTTGAGTGTGATCCTGTATGCTAACTCTTTTATCAAAAGTGAGATTTGACCGTCACTCTTATAATGCACACATGGTCCCGAAGTGCGGATCGTGTCTTTCAGGCATTGGGACGTGAAACATAAACCCTCGGACAAGCTAGCCACTAGGCTAATTCAACCATAAAACATTATATTTTTATTACACTCCCGGATTTGCATTCAATAAATAAAATAAATAAATATATATATACTAAAACATTTCTAATAAAATAAATAATGATTAAAAACACATTTTCAGATATACCAAAAGCTTTTATACATGTGAGCTATCGAACTCATTAAAATGAAAGTTTGAAGCACATAAATTATTATTATTTATTAATTACACATTAGCTAAATTCTATAAGTATTATCCGTAATTCACCGGAATATTATTATAGATAAAATAATACTTCATCAGGTCTTGTTGATAATATAACATCTCAGTTTAAGATGTGCCAACCTTACGTTTCATTACTTCACCATTTTTCCTCATCTGATACCACAGATCATGTAGCACCAAATTTATAAAAGTTGAGACAATGAAATATTGAGATTTCGATTGTGGCTTTCAAATCTAACTATCGAAATTGGTGTAATGCGAACAGATGGTGGTTACAATGAAAAAGCTAGTTTTATATATGCATTTATTAATAACAGAATGTTATTTTGATCGTTAGACTGAAAGCAGCGGGCATGCTTTACATTAAAAAAAATTACATGTTGTTAACATTTAATAAATTTCTTACATTCTTTCAAGGTATAAAAGAAATTCTCTAAAAGGCATTTATTGAGAACCATCATTAAAGTGCTTATAAGATTAAATGTAAGATATCGTTAAAGAGTTAATGAGATTTCTTATAACGTAGTGCTAGTAATATATAATCTAAATTACTTATGAGATATAACGTAAGGTATCATTAAAAAACTCTGAGTTGAACAGTTAGGTTGATAATGTGCTTCTAAATATGAACATTTGCTCAACAAAGCATTCAAAAATATAAATTCCAATGAAATAAATGTTCTGCGCTTGCGTCGTAAAGGTTAAGCTTCTAGGCCATCTACAGGGTTATCTACAGACAAGTTATGAGCAGTTGTTGTCGTGGTCTGTTAAGCTTCCATTCTTGACACATTCAGTTTTTCATGCGTATTTCAAGATTGAAGTCGATGAACAGATGTATGCACCACATCAAAATCTAGATTAAAGTACGGTCTGCCCTCGCGTTATGGGCGTTCGGGTTATGGAATTTCGCCCATACGGAAATTATAAAACGTGAACAATAAATTTGAAGTACAAACCGTAACTTCGCCCTTACGGAATTTTGAATAAATATGAAGAAATTTTAAACACAAAATGCAAAAAAAAAACACCACAAAAAACAACCAATTCGTTTTTGTTTGTTTTTTAAATGCAAAGCACATTTCCAAGGGTCAGTGACATAGGTGGCGCGCTTTGTTTATATCAGCAGGTAACAGATTAAATAACTACCTAGAAAGCAATTCAAAATTACCTGATGTACAAAATTATTTTAGAAAATTTCGACAAACAACAGATCATTTAGTTAGATTAACGGAAACCGCTATAGATAGTTTTAATAAGAGAGAGTGCACGGTTGTTTGTCTTCTCGATTTAGAGAAGACCTTTGATACAATCTGGCGCTCAGGTCTAAGGTTTCGGATGTTAGAGATGGAACTACCATGAGGAAATGTTTGCTGGTTGTCAAACTTCCTAGAAAATAGAAAATGTCGGGTAAATGTCGAGGGCATCTACTCTGAGCATTTTACTCCAGAGGCATGGGGTACCTCAAGGAGGGGTAATTAGCCCCATACTCTTCATCATGTATATAAGCGACATGCCACTAGACGACCCAAATTTTTGCTTCACCTCTCAGTTTGGAAGAGTTCACAAACACCATCAATCGTGTCCACAAATCTACAACCATCTTTAAATGTCATCGCAGAATAAGAAACGAATAACAATTAATATACCAGAAACACAAATTCTAGTACCTGCTTGTATGATAATTTTATGACTGAAAAAAGTGACAGCTTTGAAGAAAAACCCTTCCTGGCTAGTAAAGGGTGGTTGAATAGGTTCAGGAAGTGCTTTAACTTGCACAACGTAAATCCAAGTGGTGAGGCTGCCAGTGTTGATGTAGAACCTGCACGAAGATTCCCTAGTGAACTCAAGAAAATTATTGATGAAGGGGTTGCAGTCCAGAATAGTCTTCAATGTGGATGACACGGACCTGTTCTGGAAACGCATGCCAGATAGGCCGTTTATTTTTAGGGAAGAGAAGTCTACATCAGGGTACAAGGATTTGAAAGTTCGTCTGACTCTCATTGTGGGTGGCAATGCTGCTGGATACTTTAAATTAAATCTCATACTAGTGTACAGTTCCGAAACTCCAAGGGTTGTAAAGGGATATGCCAAGCCTAATTTACTAGTGATTTAGGGCTCAAATAAGAAGGCTTAGATGATTATAAGTATTTTTTAGACTGTTTCATCCATTTCTTCTGTCCTGCTGTTGAAAAATACTGTACCAAACGTAATATTTCCAATAAAACGTTGTTCGTCTTAGACAATGCACCAAGCCACCCAGTGAATCTTAATGATCTTTCTGATAATGTAAGAGTTGAGCAAATCCTCAAAAACACAACTACATTGTTGTAGCCAATGGATCAAGGTGTTATATCCAATTTCAAGAGATATTACTTACGGAGAACTGAATATAGCTACTGATGAAGAGGATTTCGTGATTTCTGGAAGAAATATAACAATATGGATGCAATAGACAACATCACCAAGTCGTGGGATGAAATGGAGGAGTCAACTATGAATGGTGTGTGGAAAAATATATGGCCAGAGAGTACCAACGACATTACAGGGTTCCCCCAAGTAGAAAGTGCTGGGAAAATTCACCAATACATTGTGATACTTGCAAGATAGTTGAGTTATTAAAGACCCGTGGAGAAGATATGTCGAATGAGGATCTGATAATGTTGGAACAAGACCGAGCTGCAGAAGAGGAGGACGTTATTGAAATACTACCCTACGTAACTTCAGTTGACTACCAACAACTTATCCCAATCCTTTGCCCTCGCAGAAGTGGTACAAATGATTCCAGCCGTAAACGCAGCCTAAAGGTACAAGAGGACTACATGATGTCATGCACTGCTACAAGGAGAAGATGAAACAGAAACTGGAAACAACTCTCGACGCATTCTTCGTCAAAAGAGCTAAGCCTACACCACATCGAGATGAAGATGATGATCATGATCATAATTTACAGGGTAAGGCAGACGTCAGTGCCAGTACTGAGTCGCCCTCTCTCTCTCTCTCCCTGTGTAAAATTTAATTTTTTGTATACCTACTATTATTTATGATGAATAAGATTATTAAACTATGTCAGTTATATTTAATATGTGTTTTAGAATGTTTTCTGACATTCATATGTGTGTTTTTATTACTTTTTTATGGATCAAAATTTTTCCATAAGGACGCATCTACACTTATAATATGTGAGTTAAGGGAAAAACAAGGTTCGAGTTACAGAATTTCGCGCTACATCCTTTCCGTAACGCGGGGGTCGAATCTATCACTACTAGTGCTTCAACTGATTGACGACTGCTTTAACATGTGTTGACAACTATAACCTGCAAAATAAGAATTAAACAGTATACTTATAGTGTTGATATAAAAGTTAATAATGCTATATACGTGTCTTCTTGATTTCCATAATGCAGTACAAAGACTGTTTATTATTTATAAAACGGTCTACTTCATAAAACGTTTTCCTTAATCAAGTAAACAAAACTTAAATTAAACCCTAATTTACATAAATAAAAATACCTTGCAGGAGTTCTTTGTTGTGTATTTGTTAATAAGCAATCGCATTGTTGTTTAAACACAAAATGTGTTATATTATTTGAAGGAGTCCTCTATTGTGCATTAGTTAATAAACAATCGCATTGTTGTTTAAACACAAAATGTGTTAAATTATTTGAAGGAGTCCTCTATTGTGCATTCGTTAATAAACAATCGCATTGTTGTTTAAACACAAAATGTGTTATATTATTTGAAGGAGTCCTCTATTGTGCATTCGTTAATAAACAATCGCATTGTTGTTTAAACACAAAATTTGTTAAATTATTTTTTCTTCTACCAACATGACTTCCTAGACCCTTAACTTTGAAAATCATGTATGGAGCCGTACAAAATCTTCTTCAGGAGAATAGAACGATGTAATAATTAGGTAATTAGTTCAAGGCAAAGAGTATCTGTTTTATCTATACTCTGTTTCTTCGTGCCCCCAGTGGCACAGCGGTATGTCTGCGGCCTTACAACGCTAGAATCCGGGTTTCGATACCCGTGGTGGGCAGAGCAGAGATAGCCCATTGTGTAGCTTTGTGTTTAATTATAAACAAACAATAAACAAACTGTTTATTCATCCAAGATCTGGAATCACCGGAAGTTATTTTTTCAAATGTATTCATTCACATGAAAGTTTTTAAATAGTCAAGAGTATTTTATCCTTTGTACGTTTTCTTGCATCTTTATTTTTTTAGAGCTCTGAAATGAGCAGGAGGTTCTTAGTATTAAAAATTGGGCATTCTCATCAGAGATTTGGAAAAATCCGAAAAGGGTTCTCAATCCTCACCAGTGATTTAGAGTAACATTCATACTGTTCATATTTTTGCATTACCCAAAACGTCTTCGCCCACCTATTCTCTCGTCCAGAGGATTCGATGGTTTCCAAGAACAAAAAAAGACTGTTGAAGTATATAATCCACCTTCTGTCATCGTTATGTAGACGCATTTCTATATCAGTAACTTTAATAAGCTGGAATAGCTGGTTGATCCCTATTACGTAAAATGATGAATGATAAGGAATATATGTGTTTCACATTTGTGCACCGTTACCAGATAATTCGAAGGACTACCATTTCTACTTTAGAGGACAGTGCTTCTTTAACAGAGAAGTTGAAGAAGGACCATCATTTTGATATTGTAGAAATATACACATCCTTACCAGAGAAATCGAAAGAATTTGCCAAGGACCATGAAGGACAACAAGATTGTTATGATATAGGCATATGAAGACTTATAACAGAAATTATTTGGATATCTTTTTTCTGGTTGTTCTATATAAAGGGTTTAGAATAAAGGTTAGTTTCTTACTATCTGACAAAGATGAAGTAATCAGATTTTTCTCCTGGTTTTGACATAGTATATAGCTTTTTTATTTGTGAATTTCTTTACCTCAATAAAACGATAATTTCAGTGATGATGACGTAAAGGCTTAATCTATTCTTTGGTTCGTTACTCTCGTTGCAGCAGACTAGTTTCGTTGAATTCACAGTTCATCGGTGTTGTTTGGAAGAGCGAAGCAAACAAACAAAGTAGGCCTTATATAGTGGTGGGATGTACACAGTTTCTTTGGTTGTGATTCATCAAAACCAAACAAATATACATAGCTCGTTAGTTACTTTTATATATATAGGGTTTAGTATGTTATCTTAAAACGATTTTGATTATTGCATGTCTTCTACTACAATTTATGCGCGTAATGAATCATAACAGTATTATTTTCATGTACAATCGTAATTGTTGAGACTGCGCAATTACCTAAAATACAAGTTTAGCCGATATAATCCAGAAAGGTAACTTACAAATATTTACATTATGTATTAGTGGCTCTAGAACATCCATATGCTCTTCTGAGCATACATATTTCATCATTAACTTCATTCATTTAAGCAGTTTTAGAAACCTAGAATAATTACCAGTAATCTCAATTAAGTAATACTGCTTTACTGAGAATTATAAAAATAAGTGTATTAAATGTAGTCTAGCATTTAAATATAAGAATTATTTAAATATATTAAGGCGTAATGCTATTAATGAAAACTTTTTAGCATATATTTAAAAACGTCTAATGAGACGTTTCAAACCCTCATCTACAATTTTTTTTGGACAGTATAAAACAAATACAAAAGTTTTTAATTGAAAGCGATTAAGAATACAGTTATTTTAGTTTCAAAATGCTATATTCTGTTTGAACCAGTTTAAAGCCTTCTGCTCAAGTGTTACCTTCATCTGATGCTCTAATTTAAAACGCATCCACACATACATGTATACATGCGCTTGATACGTAGACATCTTAATACAAACTAGTTGCCTCAGATTCTTTATGGATTTCCAAAAACAATTTTAATTTCCTAAAAACATTCTTTTAATCTAGCATCCAAATTATTCTCCTTATAAATAAACAGATCGAAGATATTTGATCATTGATATTTAAAATAATTCAAATTATTTCGAGAGAAATTTCTTTCCTATGATTAATCAAGATTTGTAGAGTCAAGAAAAAGACAGGTCTTTAAAATAGCATAAATTTAACGACAAATAAGACAGAAGATAATTGTTAACATTTTATATCTTTACAACATCACAATATGGCGACAATTACATTATGCGAATCCACACGATTATAAAAGTGTGATTTCTGTGTTAATTCCATCTGAAATAGAAAAAATATTGTATATCTGTTACCAAGTACAATAATATGTATCAGCTCATATCACGTATTATATTTCGTTTTGGTAACTCCTACAAAAGAATGGGAAAACAAAATATAAGTTTGTGCATTTCATTCTATATATATATATATATATATATAT
>NW_013666468.1:207329-212618 GCF_000517525.1 Limulus polyphemus
TATATATATATATATATATATATATTCTAGACAAATATTAGCTCCATCTAATCTTAGTATTCGAATGAATGTAGGAAGGCATTCTCATTTACCCATCAACATCTACAGTCCAATCCTGGATGGATTCATCAAGTACATGCTGTTGAAGGGTCTGGAATGTGTCCTGGTGATAGTGGAAGTCTAGGTGCCATAAAACATGCGACTTGGGAATTTCTTCTCATTGTTTTTCCATGTGAGAGATATTTGGCAACAACAGTCACACATTTGGTAACCAAATAATCCATAGGGCATAGGCCTTTGATACCACACGCCATGATTGGGGGTTTGATAAGAAGCACGGGTTAATGTTATGCCTGTGCAAGTGTCTGTGTTACCAAGCATAAGGCTTCGCTGGTTGGAGTTCATGAATGACAAGTTAAAATACGAACCTACTTGCAAGTGTCTGAGAGGTGTTACTAATCATAAGGCTTGGCTTATTTTAGCCTATGAATGACAAGTTAAAACACTGACCTACATACAAGTGTCTGAGAAGTACTGCCGAGCATGAGGCTTCGCTTGTTTGAGCTGATTAATGGCAAGTTAAAACACTGACCTACATACAAGTGTCTGAGAAGTACTGCCGAGCATGAGGCTTCGCTTGTTTGAGCTGATTAATGGCAAGTTAAAACACTGACCTACATACAAGTGTCTGAGAAGTACTGCCGAGCATGAGGCTTCGCTTGTTTGAGCTGATTAATGGCAAGTTAAAACACTGACCTACATACAAGTGTCTGAAAAGTTTTACCAAGTATAAGTCTTTGCTTGTTTGAGCTGAAGTTAAAACACAGACCTACCTACAAGTGTCTAAGAGGTGTTACCAAGTGTAAGGCTTTGATTTTTTGAGCTGAAATTAAAACACAGACCTACCTACAAGTGTCTAAGAGGTGTTACCAAGTATAAGGCTTTGATTGTTTGAGCTGATTAATAACATGTTAAAACAAGGACCTACCTACAAGTGTAAGGCTTTGCTTGTTTGAGCTGATTAACGACAAGTTAAAAGACGGACCTACCTGCAAGTGTCTGAGAAGTTTTACCAAGTATAAGGCTTTACTTGTTTGAGCTGATTAATGACAAGTTAAAACACAAAGATAATTCTTTAAAAGTATGGAGAAGTCAGATAATGTAGTAGACGCTGTATGTAGTCAAACAATATGTGGTGAGGCTAGCTTCTCTCGCAGAACCTTCTTCTGCAGCTTATCTGGCTGGGCAGGAACTAACAACATTTTCTATGTAATTCTTTCTTCTTTCACATATGTGTTGGTCAGCGTTGACCAGAATACATTGCGCAATGCAGATTTAAATCTTACGTAATGTGAACGAGACTTGGGAATTAAGCACTGCTTTATCCAAGATCTTAGTTTCTTAATACTTCTATTCGCAGACTCCAAAATCCCCATTTGAAGCCATTCTTTAAGCTGTTCTCAGCTAGATAACCGCATACTTTTGCACATGGAGGCGTCACTACTTTTACGGCTAGTAAGGTAGAGCACAATTCTATCCGTAAAAGCCCTTCTGGCGCTTCTGATTGTTCAAGCGACTGAAGTGGAAACGCCTACCTGGGGCATGCTGCATAGCGTCTTCACAGAATGCCTGATTTTAGCATTTCTAAGCAATATTTATGGTTCTTGGAAGTATACACATGACTATCAAATTTGTAGCAACTTGATGAAACTACTCCGATTATTCCAGTGAGGTTGTAATAGTCTTTTTGACCTAAAGCTGAAGGATTGTTAAAATCTAAACCTTGCATTTGTTGCTGATATGAAACTTTCAAACCCCAATAACTGTAACAAGTCTGTGTTTATTGAAGTGCTTTACGTCAAATATGGCAGTTTGTGTAATTCATTTTACTGTGTGTTCATAATTCCCACATATTTAACTCTTACAACACCTACTCCCAAGACGTCCATGCATTATCACTTATGTCTGTTCTATCACACTCACTTTCTTGTTGGTAGACAACAAATATTTCTTAGTGGGAACATTTCTTCTAGATATCCACAGTTTCACGCTTTTTAAATTGAGTGAGATGCGACCACGTGAATGGAAAAACCCACTGATCTTTTACCTTCATTTTTTTGTTCCCTCTTGCTTAATTTTCTGTTGCGCTAAAAGACTCAACTGCATTCCATAACGCATTTTGTAGATATCTGTCCTATATTCAAATCTGACCTGAATTCTCAATATAGTGGCAGCAACTATTATTCCAAGAATGTGTTTTTCCCGCTTTCCAGCACGTTCTAGGCCATTCACAGTGTTCAAAACCTCCATCACCCCAAATTCAACGTCAGTACACTTATGGCAATTTAATGGTCTTACAGTCTTCCAAGGGTAACCAAGCAAAGGATTATCCTTTGCATCAAGATGGGCACTCTCGGGTCGTAGTTCATCCTCAATAATTTGCCACTAACTATATGTGTTAGCTGTCTTAGTCTCAATAGCCAAGTGACAAACAGCAATGAATACCTTTTTCTATCACATGCAGAGAAGAACAGCCAGATCGTATAGACTGGCAAATATTAGGTTCAAACTTGTGCTTAAAAAATAAAAAATGAAAGCATATATACCTGAAATAAAATGTATGTATCGTACATTTTACCAAACGGATATTAACTTTAAAGGTGATAAATGTTTGGATTTTTATTAGAAAAGTTATGTGAATTGTAATCATGTAAAATGTCTAAGGTTGTGAAACAATGAAGATCAAAAAATTATGTTTGACTATACGTGGTCTTCTCTCACATTTCTCTTACTTAGTACTGATGTGCCATTTTCACACGTCTTTTATTCAAACTCCCCAATGGCACAGCGAACGTACAACACTAGAAACCGGGATTCAATACGCGTGGTGGGCAGAGCACAGATAGCCCATTCTACAGCTTTGTGCTTCACAAACTAACAAACTTTTATTCAAAATTCAAAAAAGACTAATTAAAGAAATGTAAGGAGAAAAAACAAACGTATCATGTTGATTTCTTTTGATAGATGTAAGATAAGCTATAGTTTTCATTGCATGTTATCTAGCTCATTCAACTATTGTTATAAAGCTCATTCTGACCATAATGCACACACAACGAGAGTCTATTAATTAGTTACTTAAAATATTTTAATCGTCTATTCGTCTAAAATAGCTAATTATCGCTAATTTCCAAGGACAAACAACAAATTATATATTCCTTGGAATAGCTAATTTATCTCTCAATTCCCAAGACAAAC
Organism: Limulus polyphemus; assembly: GCF_000517525.1. Taxonomy (NCBI): domain Eukaryota; kingdom Metazoa; phylum Arthropoda; class Merostomata; order Xiphosura; family Limulidae; genus Limulus; species Limulus polyphemus. The sequence continues at coordinate 210,585 of NW_013666468.1, forward strand.
AACAAATTATATATTCTCTAGATTAGCTGACTTATTGCTTATAGCAATTCTCAAGATAAACCAGAAAATACCATGATGCCATTGTTTAGTATCTAAGATAAAATGACTTATCTGTTCAATTCCCAGGATGAAAACAACAAACTGCTCAGTCTACAGAATAATTGACTCATTGCTCTGTTCCCAGGTCAAACAACTTATTGTACAGCTGCTATAGGAAATGTGATTTATTACTCTATTTCCTTGGCAAACAAAGAATTTCCTATTTTCTAGGATGAGTTATTTACTGCTTAATTCCTAGGTTGAAGGGGGTGGGGCCTTGCTAGCCTCTAAGATAATTGACTTGCTGCTCAATTACCAAAGCAAACAATATATCGCTCTGTCTCAGGGATAGCTGGATTATTTTTTAGGCAACTTTCAACACAAATAACCTTTTAATTAGCTTCCAGCAAGACCGAAAATGTATGACTTATTGTAAGTTTATTGTTAAAATCTAAGGCGAAAGCTGTGCTTTTCAGCTCACAGGATAAGTGGTTTATTTATCACTATTAGAGCAAATTCTTTACTGTTCAGCTTCACGTTAAATGATTTGTGTTCAAATACAGGTCAAACAATTTACTGTTCACGCCTAAGACAAACAGTTTGCTGCTTGCTCAGCTTCCGAGACAAGTGGCTCGTTGCTTAGTAACAACGACAAACGATTTATTCTTCAGTTTTCAGAGTAAAGAAAAAAATATTGTCTTGTTCCCAGCATAAACAGTATATTGCTCATATAATTCTCAGAATACACCTTTTCACAGACACATATTATGCACTTATTACACTGATAAATTACCTAACTTTATATATATATATATGCACTGGGTTTTAATGGTTAACTACTATGCTTAACTCACGCTGATTAGTGTACTCAAGCCCACACTGCATCGGTACAGTACAAGTAGTACGTCTATTTAAATATTTATGTGCCACAGTTGCCAACAAAAATGTTGTTTGTGGTAAACTTAGAAATAACACCAAATAGTTTATTTACTATTATATATATATATCTATTTTAATATCAATGTTTGTTTAAGTTAAATTTATATTTAGAAATGTACATAACTTATACTGTTAAATCTGTATTGCGAAATTCTCATCTATTAACTAAAGTTGTAGAAGATTCTCGAGTGTAAGAATCAACAATACATGTGTGTACGTAAACACCAGTGTGTCGTCAGTATTGTTGCTTAAGCTGAAATATCGAGAAACTCTCCTCACGCCTATAAATATAATCAACGCGATGCCCTAAAAGACAGTATGTATTATTGGTTTGCTACAGTTTGTACACTATAAACCTTGGAACTGTAGCTGTGATTAACGCTTAGTAATCGGGAACTTCAAATATTTGACCAAGAACGTTTATAAATTTCGAGCATTATAAACCATTTAACTGCAGTGGATTCACATTGGACATTAATATTTTCACGAAAACATTACCTAATGTCATCAGTGGGAAATCTCGATGTGTGACCGGTGAAGAAAGAACAATATAGAGCTAGCTAGTTCCTTATTAAGTGAATTGTATCTACATCAACTCGAAATTAATTCATTCATCGTGAACCTTTGATAAGATATCAAGGAAATTCCAGACCAGAAAGAAGACTCAATAATGTTTGTAAATCTTTTGTACATAGATCATTATTTGTAATAACCTTTATTGTAAATTGTATTATTGTTTGTATATCAAAATATATTTGTATTAGAAAAGAAAACTATGTGTATTAATCTTGTTCACAAATATCATAAATTGGATACATATTGGCATTTTTTTAACTTCTAAGTCTAAATTATCATTTAATTCAGTTTTAGGTAATTTGAAATTGTAATACGTTACATGATAAATTGGAGGCTCCTCCGCAATAAGTTATAATACGCATCAGTTCGAGAATCTTTGCTTATAATCATAGATTTACTAAGTTTTTAAGTTGTTTCTTTCTTCGAACTTAACTATGTAATTAAACAAAGTTACTGAACTAGATAGAAAAAATACAAAAG